>NC_034181.2:74226656-74526656 GCF_002021735.2 Oncorhynchus kisutch | reverse complement strand
TAGACATTGTTAGTGTTGTAAATTACCATTGTAGCTGGAAATGGCAGATTTTTAATGAAATATCTACATAGGTGTACAGAGGCCCATTATCAGCAACCATCACTCCTGTGTTCCAATGACACATTGTGTTGGTTAACCCAAGTTTATCATTATAAAAGGCTAATTGATCCTTAGAAAACCCTTTTGCAATTATGTTAGCACAGCTGAAAACTGTTGTTCTGATTAAAGAAGCAATAAAAAAAAAACTGTCCTTTAGACTAGTTGCGTATCTGGAGCATCAGCATTTGTAGGTTCAATTACAGGGTCAAAATGGCCAGAAACAAAGCACTTTCTTCTGAAACTCATCAGTCTTGTTCTGAGAAATGAAGGCTATTCCATGGGAGAAATTGCCAAGAAACTGAAGATCTCGTACAACGCTGTGTACTACTCCCTTCACAGAACAGAGCAAACTGTCTCTAACCAGAATAGAAAGAGGAGTGGGAGGCCCCAGTGGACAACTGAGCAAGAGGACAAGTACATTAGAGTGTCTAGTTTGAGAAAGAGAAGGCGTTGAGACTGGTGTTTTGCGGACTGGTGTTTTGCGGGCCAATGGGTGCAGATGACTCAACACTATACATGTTAGCTACTACAGCGACTGAAATGACTGGAACACTTAACGAGCTGTAGTTAGTTTCGGAATGGGTAGCAAGGAATAAGTAAGTCCTAAATATTTCCCAAACTAAAAGCATTGTATTTGGGACAAATCATTTACTAAACCCTAAACTGCAACTACATCTCATAATGAATAATGTGGAAATTGAGCAAGTTGAGGTGACTAAACTGCTTGGGATAACCGTGGATCAAAACAACAGTAGCTAAGATGGGGAGAAGTCTGTCCATAATAAAGTGCTGCTCTGCCTTCTTAACAACACTATCAACAAGGCAGGTCCTACAGGCCCTGGTTTTGTCGCAACTGGACTACTGTTCAGGAGTGTGGTCAGGTGCCACAAAGAGGAACTTGGAAAAATTGCAGTTGGCTCAGAACAGGGCAGCACGGCTGGCCCTTAAAAGTACACAGAGAGCTAACATTAATGACATGCATGTCAATCTCTCATGGCTCAAAGTGGAAGAGAGATTGATTTCATCATTACTTGTTTTTGTAAAAGGCGTTGACAAGAAGAAGGTACCGAGCTGTCTGTTTAAAACACTAGCACACAGCTTGGACACCCATGCATACCCCACAAGACATGCCACCAGAGGTCTCTTCACAGTCCCCAAGTCCAGAACAGACTATGGGAGGTGCACAGTACTACATAGAGCCATACAGTACTACATAGAGCCATGACTACATGGTACTCTAATCCACATCAGGTAACTGATGCAAGCAGTATAATCAGATTTAAAAAGCAGGTAAAAATACACCTTATGGAACAGTGGGGACTATGAAGTAACACACACGGATTTTGCGCGGTAGCGGAGTATGGGCCTGAGGGCACACAGTGTGTTGTGAATTCTGTAATGAATGTATTGTTATGTTTTTAAAATTGCATAACTGACTTAATTTTGCCAGACCCCAGGAAGAAGGCAGCAGCTAATGGGGATCCATAATAAATACAAATACCACCTATTGATACCCATCTACCAATAGGTGCCCTTTTTTGCAAGGCATTGGAAAACTTCCCTGGGCTTTGTGGTTGAATCCGTGTTTGAAATGAATTGCTCGAATGAGGGACCTATAATTGTATGTATGGGGTACAGAGATGAGGTAGTCATTCAAAAATCATGTTAAACACTATTATTGCACACTGAATGAGTCCATGCAATTGATTATGTGAATCGTTAAGCACATTTTTACTCCTTAACTTATTTAGGCTTGACATAACACAGGTGTTGAATACTTAGAGTCAAGACATTTCAGCTTTATATTTGTTATTCATTTGTAAAAATGTCTAAAAAGATTATTCCACTTTGACATATGGGGTATTGTGTGTAGGCTAGTGACACAAAATCTCATTGTAATCCATTTTACATTCAGACTGTAACACAACAAAATGTGGAATAAGTCAAGGGGTGTAAATACTTTCTGAAGGCACTGTATATCAAGCAAATAAGTGCATTTCACTCAGAGCGCTGCATTCAGTCTCGTTTAACCAGGCTACCAGAGTCAACCAACTCACCACACAACAGGACCCTGTCTGCATAGTCTCACAGCTGACTGAAATATGTACAGTAATGCACTGTCCTTAAATTAGATCAGGCTCCCACTCACCCCCCGTAGCATCATCCAGTGGTATTGAATTAGCTTGGTGCAGCAGGGAGAGCTGCCGAAAGACAATGACATTAACAGGATGTTATCTCAGGCTGTTTTCAGCTCTTTACTTTATCATAGCTTGTTTATGATAAACACAGGAAGCACAGGCAAGAGCGAAAGCGTGGGTCGGAAGCCGGGCCCTTGTCACACACAAGTGTTCCACAAACGCTGTGTCACATACACAGAAGTGGAGCCATCCATTTTGTTACATGACACACACAATGAATGGTCCTGAACAGTGATATTCATAGAAAATGAATCATTAAAAGCCAATATCTAGGTTGAATCAATCAGACTGGGTAATTTCCTGTTCTCTCAAGATGTAGCTAGTTATGGACATGAGAACCACTGCCTGCACATTCAATATCATAAGTGTTCCTTCCTTCCCATACTGAATAATCAATAGCTCCCTGTGCATGCGAGTAAAGTATTTTCTAAAATGGAAACAAAAAGAAAACACTGGAGGAGGAAAGAAAATGAAAAGGAAAGAAAGAAGAGAGCATTGTTTCCAGTCAGTGCAGCCAACCACATCCCTATTTCTGGTTTCATAACCCCTCTGTTAGCAGAGCCAGGCCAGGCTGAGGCGAGCTGGCTAAGTGCCCCAGCCCAGGACCTCTCAACCCACAGCAGCCTGCTAGGGTCTGGCTCTGGACCCCTCTCACGGCCCTCCCTGGCCCTCACGGTCCTCCCTGGCCTCCACCACCACGGCACTGATCATGGAGCCATAATGACTACTCAGTACGCTAGTCAATGAACTACTGACACCACCTCAGAGAAATCTCAGCAAGTACATCATAGAAATATTATGAACTACACACTCAAAACCCTTAAATAACCCCAACAGAGTGCAGTACAGTAGAATATACAACGGGTGGGTCTAATCCTGGATGCTGATTGGTTAAAGATCGCATTCCAGACAGTGTCTATTCCACAAGATACCACTGGCTAAATCTGACGTTGAAATGCCTATTTACACTGTTCCATCTGACTGTGCAATCCACTGTCTCAACCTTGCCAAGCAATTTACATATTCGTTGTAAAAAAGCATTTGGACTTCGTCTTCCATTTCTTTTAGACTAGCATTTGTGTTTCAACAGCAGAGAATTGTAATAACCTTTGGTCTGTCTCTCCGACATTTGCAACATTGTTTCAACTTTGAAATTCGATCTCCAGCTGTCCTATGAACGTATCCGGAGTTGGGACGAGACAGACTGGCAGCTTTTCTCAGCCAGTCAAAATCATGAATCAGCATAATTTTTATGCGTATTTACAAAGAAATGTCAATAGAAAAACACGAAATGCAGCTAGTTTGCTGTCATTCCAGCTTCAGTCTGAAGTGATTGTGTTTGCTATCTCTTCTGAACAGTGGCCTGGTGAGAGAGCAAATGTTCTATGCCAGGCGAAATCGCTAATTTTTATAGATGTATCCTCCCCCCCAAAAAATAACTGGAAAACAGCTTAAACAAACGCAAATACAGATACTTCATTCTAGCTGTGTGAGGACAGACGCTGGAGACGAGAATCAAGTACAGGGAGTGAACATTTAATGAAACACAGACAGGAACAGAATGCAGACAGTGTCTGGACTGGGGAAAACAAAAAAGGACAATAATGCTGACATGGGGATGAAACAGACAGATATAGGGAAGGCAATAAAAAAAGTGAAGGAGTCCAGGTGAGTCCAATAAGCGCAGATGCACGTAATGATGGTGACAGGTGTGCCCGACGAACCGGCCGAGGCGAGAAAGCCCGACGAACCGGCCGAGGCGAGAAAGCCCGACGAACCGGCCGAGGCGAGAAAGCCCGACGAGCCGGCTGAGGCACCACTGGTTCCATCGGCAGCGGCACCCTGAACCGATGTCAAGAACTCCCTGATGCTTCAAATAGTGGTGTCAGCATTCTGTGAGGACAGACGCTGGAGAAGAGAAGCAAGTAGAGGGAGAGAACATTTAATGAAACACGGACAGGAACAGAATACGGACAGCATCTGGACAGGGAGAAAACAAAAATGACAATACTGACATTGGGATGAAACAGAGGAAACAGACAGATATAGGGAAGGCAATCAAAACGTGAAGGAGTCCACGTGAGTCCAATGAGCGCAGGTGTGCGCAATGATGGTGACAGGCCTGGCGCCCTCGAGCTTCAGAGAGGGGAAACGGGAGCAGGCGTGACAGGCTGCATTGTTTGACGTGAATGTGTTAGCCAAAGTTGACTAGCTAGCAAGCAAGGGATAAGAAGGTTGCCAGCCAGTATAGCAACGGAACATTTATAACAAAGACTGGAACAAAAATACTTAATGACTGAGTCGTGTCTTTGGCAACTGAACCAATAGAATGAACAAGCATGTAATGAATAAATAAATAAAAATGAATAAATTCATCAAAATAATGTTAATGAAAATATGTCAATCATTATTTGATTGTGTTTTTAACCCGTTGTATAAAAGTGATAATGCCCTCGAAGCTGGTGTTTAGAAGATACATTGGCACGGTTTGCAACAACACCCATGCCAATATATCCTCCAAACACCGGCTTCTCGGGCATTATCACTTAAGTAGATTTGATGTCTAGACAGTGTTGACCTCTGCTACTGAGGTGTTGTAGGGAGAAAGGGAGGGAGACACCAGCTTCAGCACCAGCTAGGCTTAATGAGGGTAATTTTCCATGGTGCCATACAGTTAAGGGTGTTGACATGGCCATATGGTCCATGTTTTGAACACTGAGCTGTCATAACCTGGTTGTTGTAAATTTTCCAATGAATCATATGAGTCAGTCAGTTGGTGAACCAGTCAGGACTAGACTCTCTTTTACAGCGAATACTGAGAGTACATGAACATACCGGACAATATACAATTTTTTATACCAGTGTTGAATGACATACCTCAGTGAACCAGTCACAACTGAGCTTCCAGAGAGCAGAAGCTGTATTTATTTCCTCAGATTGAAAATGATCTAACTATAAGTACATGAACGAATATACCTGACATCAATATTATGCATACAGTATGTGCTTTCTACTGTATAGACTATTTTTACACAGCTGCAAACTGGGCAAGTGTGACTTTCCATAAGCATGAGTCCACTGCATACTATAGTAGCAGCACTTTGATTGTGTGTGTGTGTGTGTAACATCTAGGCCTATATCTGCGCTCTCCTGAACATGAAGCCAGGCTCATAATGTGACTAAACTCAGGTCCTACAATTCTAGAATGTTTGTGTTTATGACCAACTATGATGTTTAGTGATGCATTGAACAAAAAATGTTCTTCTGGGACCATTAAACATAACCTACTGTGCATGAAAACTGAAACCATACTCACACTAAATTTAGGCTTACCTAAAACCTAGAGCTGGTACAATAAACAGAACATTATCGATATCGACCAAACCGTCCACTCATCGTGGGCATTTGGCTGATATTGTTCATTACGATAAATAACCGATAGGGCCCTACTAGAGAAATGTGAGGTTTAAAATGAAATAAGTTTCCTAATATGGGTGATTGTTAATGGGACAATTGATAGATGCAACATTAGAAGTAGTAACCGTTTCAATAACTACTAATATAAAAAACTATCATGATACATTTTGTTTTACCCCTTTTTCTCTGGTGGCACAGCTGGCACTGCAGTACAGCGCCCTTAACCACTGCACCACCCGGGAGGCCCCATATCATGATTAATGTACTGAATTATCTGGATATGGATTTTTGTCCATATTGCAAAGCTCTACTAAAGCTGGAAATAAAACTGCCATAGCCGTGGGAAATATATATATTTTTTTATTCTGATTTGTCAAAATAAATCTCATCAAAGTAGTGCACTGGGCCTTAATTATTCCTGTAAGAGTGAACCAAAACAGCAGTCAGCAGCACAGGAAAAAAAATTCACATCTTCCCGCGGCCATTTATATAACCTCTCTCCTAGATATAGTGTTTGTAGAGCAGGGTGGTGAGATTGTTTGTAATCAATATCAAATTAAGGCCAGCCAGTCTTTCACAGATGTGATTTCTTTATCACATTAACAAAGGGTTTATTACGCAATAATTGAAGAGCCCTTGATTACTATTGCAACACTGGGTAACACACCCACACATACTATTCACAAAGCATTGATTGACCCTCAGTAATATCAATCAGTCAAGACTGACCAATCTAAATGTTCAAATGCAGCAGTTCATTACTGTAGCACTAGACGAAAGCTTTTAGATCAGAGGATTAAAATCCCCCCTGTGAGTCTGTGCTAGAGGTCGACCAATTAAATCGGAATGGCCGATTAATTAGGGCCGATTTCAAGTTTTCATAACAAATCGGAAATCGGTCTTTTTGGGTGCCGATTTGCCAATTTGTTAAATATTTTTTATACCTTTATTTAACTAGGCATGTCAGTTAAGAACACATTCTTATTTTCAATGACGGCCTAGGAACGGTGGGTTAACTGCCTCGTTCAGGGGCAAAACTACAGATTTTCACCATGTCAGCTCGGGGGATCCAATCTTGCAACCTTACAGTTAACTAGTCCAACGCAATAACGACCTGCCTCTCTCTCTTTGCACTCCACAAGGAGACTGCCTGTTACGCGAATGCAGTAAGCCAAGGTAAGTTGCTAGCTAGCATTAAACTTATCTTATAAAAAACAATCAATCATAATCACTAGTTAACTACACATGGTTGATGATATTACTAGATATTATCTAGCGTGTCCTGCGTTGCATATAATCTGACTGAGCATACAAGCATACAAATATCTAAGTATCTGACTGAGCAGTGGTAGGCAGAAGCAGGCACGTAAACATGAATTCAAACAGCACTTTCGTGCATTTTGCCAGCAGCTCTTCGTTGTGCGTCAAGCATTGCGCTGTTTATGACTTCAAGCCTATCAACTCCCAAGATGAAAGTGAAGTGAAATGGCTAGCTAGTTAGCGCGCGCTAATAGCGTTTCAAACGTCACCCGCTCTGAGCCTTCTAGTAGTTGTTCCCCTTGCTCTGCATGGGTAACGCTGCTTCGATGGTGGCTGTTGTCGTTGTGTTGCTGGTTCGAGCCCAGGGAGGAGCGAAGAGAGGGACGGAAGCTATACTGTTACACTGGCAATACTAAAGTTCCTATAAGAACATCTAATAGTCAAAAGGTTAATGAAATACAAATGGTATAGAGGGAAATAGTTCTATAATTCCTATAATAACTACAACCTAAAACTTCTTACCTGGGAATATTGAAGACTCACGTTAAAAGGAACCACCAGCTTTCATATGTTCTCATGTTCTGAGCAAGGAACTGAAATGTTAGCTTTCTTACATAGCACATATTGCACTTTTACTTTCTTCTCCAACACTTTGTTTTTGCATTATTTAAACCAAATTGAACATGTTTCATTATTTACTTGAGGCTAAATTGATTTTATTAATGTATTATATTAATTTAAAAGAAGTGTTAATTCAGTATTGTTGTAATTGTCATTATTACAAATAAATAAATAAAAATCGGCGGATTAATCGGTATCGGCTTTTTTCGTCCTGCAATAAATCGGTATCGGCGTTGAAAAATCATAATCGGTCAACCTCTAGTCTGTGCACAGACTGACTTCATCCACCCCACCATACTATTTAATTACTAGTACTAGTGTACAAGGCCCATCATTTAATCTGGTTCCACACACAGTTCATCTTCTCATTGCCCCGCCAACCCACAGTCTCTCCACAGGCGGTCCTGAGGTTTAGTCTCTAATAGAGACGGCATGTGGATTAGGCCTACTAGCCTGGTTAAAATAGACTGAACGCCGCTCATTAAATTACTATAGTGTTCTAATTCCTAAGGTCTATGACGCCGCTACACTCAGGCGCTGTAGTTTTCAGTCTGGTTTAGCCAGGCTAGTGGATTACAGCTTCACCACAAATAAAAAAATGTAATCCTCCAGTAATTCCTCCAGAGCAGCAGCAGCTGAGGGTCTTAGGGCTCTGGGTCAGGCAGACGCTGCCTGCGGGTAGGTCTGATGGCCACATCTGTCCTCATTCTGGGGCTTAACATATACAGACAGTTCACATCAGTTAAATGGTGCCTTGTAGTAAGGAGAGATGGGCTTATCGTACAAGCGTCTTTCGGTGCTTGAAAAGCACTAGGAAAAAAACATGTTTTATCACCAGGCAGGTATTTGAAATATTTGAGTATTTTAGTGTTTTTAGCCTACTATTTGAAACTATTTTCAAATACATTATTTTAAATTACCCTAGGACCAAACAGACCAGGGTTTAAAAACTGCAATATGTAACTATTTGGGCTACCTGGACAAATTCACATAGAAATGCAAGTTCTAGATCTTTAATTCTCATTGAAAGCAAGTCTAACAAGTGGTAGATCCTGTTCTATGTGCGTTATTTCTATGCTTCCCGTTCTTAAGTTTTGTTTTTGCATCTTTTACTTTCGGCTTAGTTCAACAGCTTCAAAACAGCTGAAAATACAATATTTGGGGTTATGGAAAATATATTTCACAGAGGTTTAGATGGTACAATGATTATCTACACAATGACTGATTGTTTTGTCACAAAAGGAAATTAGGCTATTAGACTTTTAGCAACCAGGAAATGGCGGAGCGATTTCTGCATAGTGCATGTTTAAATGCATGTATTTAAATATTTGTATTTGAAAATACACTCGACTGTGTATTTCAGTATTTTCAAACACATGGCAATATTCAACTACTTATATTTTCTAAGAAAACATATTCAAATACTTACTTTGAAATGTTTTTGAAAGTAATTGAAATACCCTAAATTGTATTTGAACCAATGATGTGCAGAAATCCAGGACTGTGGATGCTATGTAAAATGGCCAATGAGAGGCTTTGAGGCCTCCGGCCACCATATTGGCACTCCCCAGAAGGAGCAGACCTCCATAGGAATGAATGGAATTCTACAGTAATTCAATAAATGACATATTTTAAAAAGCATTTCTTTGTTGTAGTAGGGTCAATAACATTAGTACCCCCCCAAAAATATATTTTAAGGAATGTCATTTAGTCTTTTAAAATTGTCATGTTCACTTAATATAATTAAAAGTATGCATTAAGGTGTCTGTCAGTCATCTAGGGTTAATACATATCATTAATTTGAACCCAGGTCTGTAAAAGGGACAGGGGGTTAGGGTTTACAAGAATGCTCAGCAGCATGTAAAATACGTAGGATTGAGCAAACATTTTGTGATTTCTGACTTGTAGCATCAGCAGCAGTCGAGGCAGTGACATGGGTGACTTGATTACAGAAAGGAGACGGACAGTAATGTCATTCAGGCATGGTTGCCTTTAAGTTGATCTCATCGGGCGTACAATGTCCTCTTTAAGATGTTCACCTGTAAGTGTTTTCTTCTGTAAGTGTCTTGAAAGAGGTGGTGCAGACTGCCTGTTTGCACAAATAGAAAAAGTATTGTTCATTCTGAGCATACCGTGAAGGCCTGAGGCAGTGCTTAGAAGCTTTACTACCAGTTGATGCCAAACATGTCAGTGCATTGATGTGTGTGTGTGTGTGTGTGTGTGTGTGTGTGTGTGTGTGTGTGTTTGAAAGGAGTGTGTGTAAATGGCAGCTTGTGTGTATGCAGCATGGGAGACTTTAAAAACTTAGTGACGTGTGTAGTGAGGATTTGACAGCAGGGAGTGATCGTCGGTCACCCCGTATGCCAGAGAGCCAGAACACTCAAAGCTAGCAGCTGCTTGGCCCAACTCCAATCCTCCAGACTCAGTCATTGGGGACCAGATCAGAGAGTCTACACACCCTCCGGGCAGGGCCGCAGAGCAGGGCCAGAGGACAGGGCTACAGTGGACAGGGCCTGACAGCAACGGTTAAGCATCAGCCTCACCCAGTTACTGAAATTGTGATCCCCTGCTGATGACAATAGCTCGAAAAGACGACATTAGAGAGGGCAACTCTGCATGTGCCTTAAGTGTAGCAGAGAGCACGCACTGTTAGGTTCTCAATTACAGCTGCGCTGCGGAGAACAACCAACCAGACAGCAGGAGTGACGCAGGAGAAGCTCAGGGACCACAGGGAGCTCTCATTACCCTCACTGCCTTCTTTGAGGACTACTGGAGTGGATGTGTATGGAGCCGGGAGAAGACTAATGCCTAATGCATCCCCCTTTCCTCCCCATCCTCAATGTGCACGAGTCGTGTCATCATTGTTGATTAGGGCACAGCCTCTTTGTCTGTATCTGTGTCCTTCGTTGGGGCCTGCCCAGTGAATTATCACTAAACGTCCTGATCCTAGGATGGAGTTTTGTATCTACACTAATATATCCCGATTTCCTCTCAGGTCCTGAGCCTTACACTACTTTGTCTCCTGTTGCCACGGAGACTCGCACAGCTCTCAATGCATCCCTTGTCTGTGCCAGCGGGTAACCCATATGTGCAGAGCTAGCGTTACAGTTTCTTTTTAAAGCTCCTCCTGTATTCACCAAGGAATGTAACCGAAAAGGACTCAGTCTAACAACCACACAGTCAGGAATGTCTGAAGCAACCAGCACCCTTCCTGGTGGAGAGTTTCCTACTGTGGTAGAGAGTTGAGCTAAAGGAGAGGCTACTGTCTATAGCTGGGTGTGTCTGGTGTACTAGGGACTGTGGTGGGGCTGGAGAATGGAGATGACAGCCTACTCCTCAACACAAGTCATTGCCAGATGCCCTTACACAGTGTTTCTCAGCCAAAACCATACAAGTGTGAAGTGTACACTCCAAGTGTTACTGCTAGTAGTATACCATATCAACATGGTAATGACTCATTTCAGTGGTATGATCTTGACTGGGTGCTGTTAAATAACCACAGGATAGGAAACCAATTAAACATCTTTCCAGGAAATAGGCAACAGTATATCAATGAGCAACCGAGCTGACTTTAGTCAGAGGATGGAAGATAGTTCAGCCAAACACCACAGGAATTTCCTCCTTTCACTGGATTCCACAGCTCCATTGTCCAGAACCTTCACTGGTTCACTTACCGGCTGGTGTTAGAAAACAACAAAAACACACATGCCGACTTACTCTTTCACTACACAGATGTGTCCAATTAAAAACTGGACGCTGACTTAAACGGCATAAAGAGCCATTATTCTATGCCAGGAGTATATAACTCTTACCCTACGAGGTCCAGAGCCTGCTGGTTTTCTATTCTATCTGATAATTAAATGCACACACCTGGTGTCCCAGTGCCTGATTAGAAGGGAAGAATGGGGGGGGGGAGCAGTGGAACAAGCTTCGAAGTCCAGATTTTCATTTGAGGGTTCTATGCCATTTAGCAGTTTCTCCTTTTTTTGTTGAAAAACAGGCATTATCCTTCTCATGGCATTAATTTACACACCAGAGCAGTAGCATACTTTACTCTACATACAGTTGTTATAGTCCTCTTTCCTAATTGTATCACCTCTCATAAGTACGGCTTGTTAGAAGTGAAAACCATGCCTACAGTAAGAGTGATGTCATGGAAAGACTGAGGTATGTAGGTACTGTATGAGTTAGTAATAGCATGTGTATCTTACACTCCCCCCCCCCCCCCCTTTCGCTCTCAACCACCTGTGGATTACCCGGCAGTGGTTCTGACAGCATTTAAATGCCTCTAATATAAGAACATAGAAACCCAGACAACAGCATCAAGGCAACCAAGGTTGAGGAAATGTAATTTCCCCTTTCTCGGTCTCTAATTCTCTCTCTCTTTCTCCTCACAGTCACACACACAGAGCACATTTAGGGAACTGATTAACCCCACTTATTCTTGCATTCAGAAGCAAAAAACAACAGAGACATGGTTAAGTGTATTACAGAGTGTCAATAAAGCCACTAATTCACATGCATAATCAGCTAACAATGGGACAAATGGATCTCCAAATGAATCCTGATGGCTTTTTCACACTGCATCCAAGCATGTGGGTCTACTTTCGCATCAAAATAGTCTTGCCAAGGCGAACCTTAGTCAACACCATAGTCAACCACAGTCTAATTTCCTTAGCAACCGTGATTCATTTCCCTGACAACAGGGCAAGGACATGTTCATAAAGGGAAGCTTCAACAGCTGCAACAGTCAGTCAGCCTCAGTCTTTGACAAATGATGTTAGTGAAAGCAATGATTGATGTCATTACCGGAGCACAAAATATATAAATTAATCTGTTTTCTGGATAACTCTGTTAGAAGCAGGCTATGGTTTTGTATCCGACAAGGACCATGTCATTTTCAGTTCAGCCCTCCAAGGTCAACTATGTTGCAATAGGCTTAGAACTCCATAGGGTTACAATACGTTCATATATTGAAAAGGGGATCGACCATAGGCCAGGGGATTCTTTCATCAAAACAGCAAGGCCATTTCTATAGCTAAAGGTTGTGCTTTGTCAGCTGGAACAGGGTTTCCCAAACTCGGTCCTGCCCCGCCCCCCGCGCACATTTTGTCTTTTGCCCTAGCATTACACAGCTGATTCAAATAACCAACTCATCATCAAGCTTTGATTATTTGAATCGTCTGTGTAGTGCTAGGGGGGGGGGGGACGAAAAGTGCACCCAGGGTGGGCCCCAGGACCGAGTTTGGGAAACCCTGAGCTGGAAGACAGAACATACTTAGTTGGCTTGATGAGTAATGTATTACATGAAGATGTTCCAATTCACCTCTGACCTTACCTGAAATCAATGCTCGTCTCTCCACTGTCAGGTAGAGGCCAGTGCATCACATACAACTGATGACAGTCCTGGTCCTTGTGTGACTGACAGCATGATAAAAGGATGATATGTGGGGTGGCGGCCACATCTAGAGGATCCAGTTGCTCACAGGGCAAAACACAAAAGCATCCATTCGCTCACTGTGGTGCGGTCTTCTCTAAACAATAGACCAGCCAAAGTCCATCCAATCCCTGCATCCCTTCCTGCTTCCTCCAGCTTAGGGTCAGTGTGTTCCTCACTATTCAGCCAAACAGGTCCTCAACAACCTCTCTTCAAACAGAGACCCAATCATGAAAAATCAGTCATTAACTAACCGAGCACAATGAGGGTCTGTTGAACATGTTTCCAGTCTGCAACCGTCCCTCCAGCTACTGCAAACCTCTCTGTGGCAAGCAAGAAATACCCATCCGAGAGAGAGCATACAGTACACCCTAACAATAAGAACAAATCATACATTACAGTCCAGGTCCACGACACAACCTGTAAGACATAACATTGCATCATTAGAATCACCTTGTAATAATGAGAGTTAGCATCTTTTACATTGGCAATGCATTGTACTTCCATATTAGCAAAGTATTCAGATAAACACTCACCAAACCAAGGACAGCACCCTCTAACCCTCTGTTCCAATAGGACAGTAATGGCGATGAAGTCACCCCACTTACTCATACTTATTTGTTCCAACTCAAAATGCCAACTCTGACTAATCCCCAAATGGCATTGTCTTTGATAAAAAGGACACCCAGCTAAAATACTGTCGCTAGGTGAGCTGTGAAAAGCTTGGCATCGTCAAATGGCACTTATCCAGTTAGGGTGCTGTCATAGACATAACACAATGTCCTTGAGCCGCAAGCATAAAGAACGCAAAAAAAATAACGGGATCGAAAAAGAGAATAACACCCACACACAATCATACGCTAGGCAGAAACACGCACACAGTGTAAACGCACACATGGACTCAGTCTACTTACACACATGCATCGAGTTGTCATCTCTAGAGCATATGCAGAAGTATTGGTAGCTAATTGCAAACACAAGCACACAGACTGTGGACTTTTATCCATCCCAACATCTAGGGAGTGTGAGTTCACGTTGGAATGTTTTATTGCCCAGCCCCATGATGGTGGATTCTGATGAGTGGTTTCACAAGGGCTACCAGTGGTTTCCTGGAAATGGAACAATTAACCGGACAATGACGTGAAGAGCACTTTCTCCACTGATGGGATGGAATACTCTAAGCACCACATCACTATAACACCCATCCACTTCAAACAGGAGAAACAAATGAGCCCTTGCAACAAAGACCCAATTATGTTACTTTACAAAAATTATGATATGGTCAAATATCACATTTTTGGAATGTGTTTACCACATAAAGTCTCATTATTGAAAGACCGAAAGAGAAATGTGACGACACAATTATGTATGCAAGTTTTTAATTTTATACCTCCTTGCCATACTTCTTATCATGATTCATCAAGTCTATAATTATTTTTTATAAATGCACATATGGTTTTTAGTCTATAGGATTCAAATAGGCCAATACGCCCCCAAGGCAGTCTCACTGAGTCTTCTCAGCTCTTCAGAAGAGACTGCCGGTGCTCAGAACTGCAGCCCGGGACAGAGAGGCTCAAGGTAATACTAGCTGGATGAAATCTGTATATACTGCTATACTGCATATTTCAATGCTACACACTGACATCCAAACATCTTGGAGCTTAAAACAAGCATTTTGATGCACCTGCGATAGCATCTGCAAATCTGTGTACACAACAAATAAACGTTAATTTGATATTTTTTGGTAAAACATTGAAATCTAAAGCCTATTGGAAAAGAAAAACCTGCACATGCAAACTAATCTGGTCATGACTTGTTTGAAAGTGTTGAAAGAAAGCACATCCTTAGACTGTGGGTCTGCTTTAGGGGAATTTAACTCATCTACAATGCCGTCAGAAAATATTCAGACTCCTTGAATTATCTACATTTTGTTACGTTACAGCCTTATTCTAAAATGTATTCAATAGTTTTTTTCTCCCTCATCAGGGTAGCCTAGTGGTTAGAGCGTTGGTCTAGTTCAAACCCCCGAGCTGACAAGGTACAAATCTGTCGTTCTGCCCCTGAACAGGCAGTTAACCCACTGTTCCTAGGCCGTCATTGAAAATAAGAATTTGTTCTTAACTGACTTGCCTAGTTAAATAAAGATAAAAATTAATTAATTAAAAAAAAAAATAATCTACACACAATACCCCATAATGACAAAGCAAAAACAGGTTTAGACATTTTTGCTAAAAAAACTGAAATATCACATTTACACAAGTATTCAGTCCTTTGTTGAAGCAATTTTGGCAGCAAACACAGCAGAGTCTTCTTGGGTATGACGCTACAAGCTTGGCACATCTGTATTTGGAGACTTTCTCCCATTCTTCTCTGCAGATCCGCTCAATCTCTGTCAGGTTGGATGGGAAGCGATGCTGCACAGCTATTTTCAGGTCTCTCCGGTGATGTTCGATTAGGTTCAAGTACGGGCTCTGGCTAGGCCACTCAAGGACAATCAGAGACTTGTCCCGAAGCCACTCCTGCGTTGTCTTGGCTGTGTGCTTAGGGTTGTTGTCCTATTGGCGTAGCAGTAAGTCGTCCTGTCGTGTCGTGTCCCTGTATATTTTGTTTATATTTTGTTTATTTTTCGTTTTTTTACATATTTTTCGTTTTTTACATAGCTATCCCTTTAAAAACATTTTGCTAAACCTAAGCTTCCAAATACGCTGGATCTTCACAACTAGCTATCTAGCTAAACTGCAACCCTGGATGATTACCCCTGGCTAGCGTTTCCACCCACTTAGCTTGAAGCTAGCCCGGCCTGCGCTACCACCGTAGCATACTCCTGAGCTACAATACCCGGGCCCACGACCGGTCTATCGATGTCACCGCATGAAGAGGAATAAACAGACTCACCCCATCGCGACGTCCCCCAAAGGCTAACTCTCTAGCCCTCGCTATCTCCCTGCTTGCTAATTCGGCCTGCTAACTGCTAGCTTGTCCAGCTCCGGTCCGCTAACTGCTACCTTGTCTAGCCCGGGCCTACAAACTGTTAGCTTGTTAGCACAGGCCTGCTAACCGCCTGAATCGCCGCGTCCCAAACGCCCACCGGACCCATATTTACTTTCTATCTCTTTTGACTTTTAATTTGTTTATACCTTCCGGAAACCTGCCTCACCCAATGTGATACGGAATCGCTATTATTTTTTATTTATTTTTAGAACACACTCAAGAACCTCCAGAAGCTAACCAGCTAACTAGCTACAAGCTATTTAGTCATTGTTCGTTTTTTTAACCTGGATAACACTCGCCAGTCCAGCTTCCCTTCCCCATCCACCGCTGCCCCCTGGACACTGATCTCTTGGCTACATAGCTGATGCACGCTGGACTGTCCATAAATCACGGTACTCCATTCTGCTTGTTTGTTTTATCTGTTGGCCCCGTTGCCTAGTCTACGCCATTTTACGCTGTTGTTGTGCTAGCTGATTAGCTGTTGTCTCACCTACTGTTTTAGCTAGCTTTCCCAATTCAACACCTGTGATTACTGTATGCCTCGCTGTATGTCTCTCTCAAATGTCAATATGCCTTGTATACTGTTGTTCAGGTTAGTTATCATTGTTTTAGTTCACAATGGAGCCCCTAGTTCCACTCTTCATACCCCTGATAACTCCTTTGTCCCACCTCCCACACATGCGGTGACCTCACCCATTACTACCAGCATGTCCAGAGATACAACCTCTCTCATCATCACCCAGTGCCTGGGCTTACCTCCGCTGTACCCGCACCCCACCATACCCCTGTCTGCGCATTATGCCCTGAATATATTCTACCATGCCCAGAAACCTGCTCCTCTTATTCTCTGTCCCCAACGCTCTAGGCGACCAGTTTTGATAGCCTTTAGCCGCACCCTCATACTACTCCTTCTCTGTTCCGCGGGTGATGTGGAGGTAAACCCAGGCCCTGCATGTCCCCAGGCACCCTCATTTGTTGACTTCTGTGTTCGAAAAAGCCTTGGTTTCATGCATGTCAACATCAGAAGCCTCCTCCCTAAGTTTGTCTTACTCACTGCTTTAGCACACTCTGCTAACCCTGATGTCCTTGCTGTGTCTGAATCCTGGCTCAGGAAGGCCACCAAAAATTCAGAGATTTCCATACCCAACTATAACATCTTCCGTCAAGATAGAACTGCCAAAGGGGGAGGAGTTGCAGTTTACTGCAGAGATGGCCTGCAAAGTAATGTCATACTTTCCAGGTCCATACCCAAACAGTTCGAACTACTAATTTTGAAAATTACTCTCTCCAGAAATAAGTCTCTCACGGTTGCCGCCTGCTACCGACCCCCCTCAGCTCCCAGCTGTGCCCTGGACACCATTTGTGAATTGATCGCCCCCCATCTAGCTTCAGAGTTTGTTCTGTTAGGTGACCTAAACTGGGATATGCTTAACACCCCGCCAGTCCTACAATCTAAGCTAGATGCCCTCAATCTCACACAAATCATCAAGGAACCCACCAGGTACAACCCTAACTCTGTAAACAAGGGCACCCTCATAGACGTCATCCTGACCAACTGGCCCTCCAAATACACCTCCGCTGTCTTCAACCAGGATCTCAGCGATCACTGCCTCATTGCCTGTATCCGCTACGGAGCCGCAGTCAAACGACCACCCCTCATCACTGTCAAACGCTCCCTAAAACACTTCTGTGAGCAGGCCTTTCTAATCGACCTGGCCCGGGTATCCTGGAAGGACATTGACCTCATCCCGTCAGTTGAAGATGCCTGGTCATTCTTTAAAAGTAACTTCCTCACCATTTTAGATAAGCATGCTCCGTTCAAAAAATGCAGAACTAAGAACAGATACAGCCCTTGGTTCACCCCAGACCTGACTGCCCTCGACCAGCACAAAAACATCCTGTGGCGGACTGCAATAGCATCGAATAGTCCCCGTGATATGCAACTGTTCAGGGAAGTCCGGAACCAATACACGCAGTCAGTCAGGAAAGCTAAGGCCAGCTTCTTCAGGCAGAAGTTTGCATCCTGTAGCTCCAACTCCAAAAAGTTCTGGGACACTGTGAAGTCCATGGAGAACAAGAGCACCTCCTCCCAGCTGCCCACTGCACTGAGGCTAGGTAACACGGTCACCACTGATAAATCCATGATTATCGAAAACTTCAATAAGCATTTCTCAACGGCTGGCCATGCCTTCCGCCTGGCTACTTCAACCTCGGCCAACAGCTCCGCCCCCCCCGCAGCTCCTCGCCCAAGCCTCTCCAGGTTCTCCTTTACCCAAATCCAGATAGCAGATGTTCTGAAAGAGCTGCAAAACCTGGACCCGTACAAATCAGCTGGGCTTGACAATCTGGACCCTCTATTTCTGAAACTATCTGCCACCATTGTCGCAACCCCTATTACCAGCCTGTTCAACCTCTCTTTCATCTCGTCTGAGATCCCCAAGGATTGGAAAGCTGCCGCAGTCATCCCCCTCTTCAAAGGGGGAGACACCCTGGACCCAAACTGTTACAGACCTATATCCATCCTGCCCTGCCTAGCTAAGGTCTTCGAAAGCCAAGTCAACAAACAGGTCACTGACCATCTCGAATCCCACCGTACCTTCTCCGCTGTGCAATCTGGTTTCCGAGCCGGTCATGGGTGCACCTCAGCCACACTCAAGGTACTAAACGACATCATAACCGCCATCGATAAAAGACAGTACTGTGCAGCCGTCTTCATCGACCTCGCCAAGGCTTTCGACTCTGTCAATCACCATATTCTTATCGGCAGACTCAGTAGCCTCGGTTTTTCGGATGACTGCCTTGCCTGGTTCACCAATTACTTTGCAGACAGAGTTCAGTGTGTCAAATCGGAGGGCATGCTGTCCGGTCCTCTGGCAGTCTCTATGGGGGTGCCACAGGGTTCAATTCTCGGGCCGACTCTTTTCTCTGTGTATATCAATGATGTTGCTCTTGCTGCGGGCGATTCCCTGATCCACCTCTACGCAGACGACACCATTCTATATACTTTCGGCCCGTCTTTGGACACTGTGCTATCTAACCTCCAAACAAGCTTCAATGCCATACAACACTCCTTCCGTGGCCTCCAACTGCTCTTAAACGCTAGTAAAACCAAATGCATGCTTTTCAACCGGTCGCTGCCTGCACCTGCATGCCCGACTAGCATCACCACCCTGGATGGTTCCGACCTAGAATATGTGGACGTCTATAAGTACCTAGGTGTCTGGCTAGACTGCAAACTCTCCTTCCAGACTCATATCAAACATCTCCAATCGAAAATCAAATCAAGAGTCGGCTTTCTATTCCGCAACAAAGCCTCCTTCACTCAAGCCGCCAAGCTTACCCTAGTAAAACTGACTATCCTACCGATCCTCGACTTCGGCGATGTCATCTACAAAATGGCTTCCAACACTCTACTCAGCAAACTGGATGCAGTCTATCACAGTGCCATCCGTTTTGTCACTAAAGCACCTTATACTACCCACCACTGCGACTTGTATGCTCTAGTCGGCTGGCCCTCGCTACATATTCGTCGCCAGACCCACTGGCTCCAGGTCATCTACAAGTCTATGCTAGGTAAAGCTCCGCCTTATCTCAGCTCACTGGTCACGATGGCAACACCCATCCGTAGCACGCGCTCCAGCAGGTGTATCTCACTGATCATCCCTAAAGCCAACACCTCATTTGGCCGCCTTTCGTTCCAGTACTCTGCTGCCTGTGACTGGAACGAATTGCAAAAATCGCTGAAGTTGGAGACTTTCATCTCCCTCACCAACTTCAAACATCAGCTATCTGAGCAGCTAACCGATCGCTGCAGCTGTACATAGTCTATTGGTAAATAGCCCACCCTTTTCACCTACCTCATCCCCGTACTGTTTTTATTTATTTACTTTTCTGCTCTTCTGCACACCAATATCTCTACCTGTACATGACCATCTGATCTTTTATCACTCCAGTGTTAATCTGCAAAATTGTAATTATTTGCCTACCTCCTCATGCCTTTTGCACACATTGTATATAGACCCCCCCTTCGTTTTCTACTGTGTTATTGACTTGTTAATTGTTTACTCCATGTGTAACTCTTTGTTGTATGCTCACACTGCTATGCTTTATCTTGGCCAGGTCGCAGTTGCAAATGAGAACTTGTTCTCAACTAGCCTACCTGGTTAAATAAAGGTGAAATAAAAAAATAAAAAAAATAAAAAAATTGGAAGGTGAACCCTTGCCCCAGTCTGAGGTCCTGAGCACTCTGGAGCAGGTTCATCAAGGATCTCTCTGTACGTTGCTCCGTTCCTCTTTCCCTCGATCCAGACTAGTCTCCCGGTCCCTGCTGCTGAAAAACATCCCCACAGCATGATGCTACCACCACCATGCATCACCGTAGGGATGGTGCCAGATTTCCTCCAGACGTGACGCTTGGCATTCAGGCCAAAGAGTTTAATCTTGGTTTCATCAGGCCAGAGAATCTTGTTTCTCATTGAGTCTTCAGGTGCCTTTTGGCAAACTCTAAGCGGGCTGTTATGTGTCTTTTACTGAAGAGTGGCTTCCATCTTGCCACTATATCATAAAGGCCTGACTGGTGGAGTGCTGCAGAGATGGTTGTCCTTCTGGGAGGTTCTCCCATCTCCTCAGAGGAACTCGAGAGTGCTGTCATAGTGAACATCGGGTTCTTGGTCACCTCCCTGATTAAGGGCCTCCTCCCCCGATTGATCAGTTTGGCTGGGCAGCCAGCTATAGGTAGTCTTGGTGGTTACAAACTACTTCCATATTAAGAATGATGGAGGCCACGGTGTTCTTGGGGACCTTCAATGCTAAAAAAAACAATTGGTACCCTTCCCAAGATATGTGCCTCGATACAATCCTGTCTCTGAGCTCTACGGACAATTCCTTCGACCTCATGGCTTGGTTTTTGCTCTGACACTCACTGTCAACTGTGGAACCTGAAATATATATTTAAAAAATATATATATATAAATATATATATATATATATATATTTCACCTTTATTTAACCAGGTAGGCTAGTTGAGAACAAGTTCTCATTTACAACTGCGACCTGGCCAAGATAAAGCATAGCAGTGTGAACAGACAGCAACACAGAGTTACACATGGAGTAAACAATAAACAAGTCAATAACACAGTAGAGAAAAAAAGTCTATATACAGTGCCTTGCGAAGGTATTCGGCCCCCTTGAACTTTGCGACCTTTTGCCACATTTCAGGCTTCAAACATAAAGATATAAAACTGTATTTTTTTGTGAAGAATCAACAACATGTGGGACACAATCATGAAGTGGAACGACATTTATTGTATATTTAAAAAAAAAAAAATTTTTTTAAAAACTGAAAAATTGGGCGTGCAAAATTATTCAGCCCCTTTACTTTCAGTGCAGCAAACTCTCTCCAGAAGTTCAGTGAGGATCTCTGAATGATCCAATGTTGACCTAAATGACTAATGATGATAAATACAATCCACCTGTGTGTAATCAAGTCTCCGTATAAATGCACCTGCACTGTGATAGTCTCAGGAGGTCCGTTAAAAGCGCAGAGAGCATCATGAAGAACAAGGAACACACCAGGCAGGTCCGAGATACTGTTGTGAAGAAGTTTAAAGCCGGATTTGGATACAAAAAGATTTCCCAAGCTTTAAACATCCCAAGGAGCACTGTGCAAGCGATAATATTGAAATGGAAGGAGTATCAAACCACTGCAAATCTACCAAGACCTGGCCGTCCCTCTAAACTTTCAGCTCATACAAGGAGAAGACAGATCAGAGATGCAGCCAAGAGGCCCATGATCACTCTGGATGAACTACAGAGATCTACAGCTGAGGTGGGAGACTCTGTCCATAGGACAACAATCAGTCGTACATTACACAAATCTGGCCTTTATGAAAGAGTGGCAAGAAGAAAGCCATTTCTTAAAGATATCCCTAAAAAGTGTTGTTTAAAGTTTGCCACAAGCCACCTGGGAGACACACCAAACATGTGGACATGCTCTGGTCAGATGAAACCAAAATTGAACTTTTTGGCAACAATGCAAAACGTTATGTTTGGCGTAAAAGCAACACAGCTCATCACCCTGAACACACCATCCCCACTGTCAAACATGGTGGTGGCAGCATCATGGTTTGGGCCTGCTTTTCTTCAGCAGGGACAGGGAAGATGGTTCAAATTGATGGGAAGATGGATGGAGCCAAATACAGGACCATTCTGGAAGAAAACCTGATGGAGTCTGCAAAAGACCTGAGACTGGGACAACAAGACAATGATCCAAAACATAAAGCAAAATCTACAATGGAATGGTTCAAAAATAAACATATCCAGGTGTTAGAATGGCCAAGTCAAAGTCCAGACCTGAATCCAATTGAGAATCTGTGGAAAGAACTGAAAACTGCTGTTCACAAATGCTCTCCATCCAACCTCACTGAGCTCGAGCTGTTTTGCAAGGAGGAATGGGAAAAAAATTCAGTCTCTCGATGTGCAAAACTGATAGAGACATACCCCAAGCAACTTACAGCTGTAATCGCAGCAAAAGGTGGCGCTACAAAGTATTAACTTAAGGGGGCTGAATAATTTTGCACACCCAATCTTTCAGTTTTTGATTTGTTAAAAAAGTTTGAAATATCCAATAAATGTCGTTCCACTTCATGATTGTGTCCCACTTGTTGTTGATTCTTCACAAAAAAATACTGTTTTATATCTTTATGTTTGAAGCCTGAAATGTGGCAAAAGGTCGCAAAGTTCAAGGGGGCCGAATACTTTCACAAGGCACTGTACGTTGTGTGCAAAAGGCATGAGGAGGTAGGCGAATAATTACAATTTAGCAGATTAACACTGGAGTGATAAATTATCAGATGGTCATGTGCAGGTAGAGATACTGGTGTGCAAAAGAGCAGAAAAGTAAATAAATAAAAACAGTATGGGGATGAGGTAGGTAAATTGGGTGGGCTATTTACCGATGGACTATGTACAGCTGCAGCGATCGGTTAGACGTGTGTGCCTTTCCAAATCATGTCCAATCAATTGAATTTACCACAAGTGGACTTCAATCGAGTAGTAGAAACATCTCAAGGATGACCAATGGAAACAGGATGCCAAACAGGACTTCGTTTTTCACAATCCCTGTCTTTTAATCCTCGTACAAATTCCCTGTTTTAGGTCAGTTAGGATCCCCACTTTATTTTAAGAATGTGAAATGTCAGAATAATAGTAGAGAGAATGATTTATTTCAGCTTTTATTTCATCACATTCGCAGTGGGTCAGAAGTTGACATACTCTCAATTAGTATTTGGTAGCATTGCCTTTAAATTGTTTAACTTGGGTCAAACGTTTTGGGTAGCCTTCCACAAGCTTCCCACAATAAATTAGGTACATTTTGGCCCATTCCTCCTGACAGAGCTGGTGTAACTGAGTCAGGTTTGTAGATCTCCTTGCTTGCACATGCTTTTTCAGTTCTGCCCACAAATTTTCTATAGGATTGAGGTCAGGGCTTTGTGATGGCCACTCCAATACCTTGACTTTGTTGTCCTTAAGCCATTTTTCCACAACTTTGGAAGTATGCTTGGAGTCATTGTCCATTTGGAAGACCCATTTGCGACCAAGCTTGAACTTCCTGACTGATGTCTTGAGATGTTGCGTCAATATATCCACATCATTTTCCTACCTCATGATGCCATCTATTTTGTGAACTGCACCAATCCCTCCTGCAGCAAAGCACCCCCACAACATGATGCTGCCACCCCGTGCTTCATGATTGGGATGGTGTTCTTTGGCTTGCAAGCATCCGCCTTTCTCCTCCAAACATAACGATGGTCATTATGACCAAACAGTTCTATTTTTGTTTCATCAGACCAGAGGAAATTTCTCAAAAAAGTACAATCTTTGTCCCAATGTGCAGTTGCAAACCGTAGTCTGGCTTTTTTAATTATGGTTTTGGAGCAGTGGCTTCTTCATTGCGGAGCGGCCTTTCAGGTTATGTCGATAGAGGGCTTGTTTTACTGTGGAAAAATATACTTTTGTACCTGTTTCCTCCAGCATCTTCACAAGGTGCTTTGCTGTTGTTCTGGGATTGATTTGCACTTTTCGCAAACAAAGTCCGTTCATCTCTAGGAGACAGAACACGTCTCCTTCCTGAGCGGCATGACGGCTGCGTGGTCCCATGGTGTTTATACGTTTATACTTGCGTACTATTGTTTGTACAGATGAACGTGGTATCTTCAGGCATTTGGAAATTGCTCCCAAGGATGAACCAGACTTGTGGAGGTCTACAATTGTTCTACAATTTCCCCATGATGTCAGGCAAAGAGGCACTGAATTTGAAGGTCGGCCTTGAAATACATCCACAGGTACACCTTCAATTGACTCAAATTATGTCAATTAGCCTATCAGAAGCTTCTAAAGCCAAAACGTAATTTTCTGGAATTGTCCAAGCTGTTTAAAGGCAGTCAACTAAGTGTATGTAAACTTCTGACCCCCTGGAATTGTGATACAGTGAATTATAAATGAAATAATCTGTCTGTAAACAATTGTTGGAAACATTACTTGTGTCATGCACAAAGTAGATGTCCTATCAGACTTCCCAAAACTATATTTGGTAACAAGAAATGTGTGGAGTGGTTGAAAAACTAGTTTTAATGACACCAACCTAAGTGTATGTAAACTTCCAACTTCAACTGTATGTAAATAAGGTATTTCTGTTTTTATGTTTAATACATTTGCAGAAATGTCTAAAAACCTGTTTTCACTTTGTCATGATGGAGTATTCTGTGTAGATTGCTAAGGATTTGTATTTATTTCATCCATTTTAGAATAAGGCTGTAACGTATCATAATGTGGAAAAAGTCTAGGGGTTTAAATACTTTCTGAAGGCACTGTAAACTGAACTATAAACGCAACATGCACACAATTTCAGAGATTTTGCTGAGTTGCAGTTCATAGAAGGAAATCAAATTAAATAAATTCATTAGGCCCTAATCTATGGTTTTCACATGACTGGGCAAGGGCACAGCCATGGGTGGGCATAGGCCCACCCACTTGGGAGCCAGGCCCAGCTAATCAGACTGAGTGTTTCCACATAAAAGGGCTTTATTACAAACAGAAATGCACCATAGTAGAGAAATTAACATTAAATTATCTGGAAACATCTCTGGTGGACATTCCTGCAGTCAGCATGCCAATTGCATGCTCCCTCAAAACTTGAAACATCTGTGGCATTGTGTTGCATGACAAAACTAGAGTGGCCTTTAATTGTCCCCAGCACAATGTGCTCCTGTGTAATGATCATGCTGTTTAATACGATTCTCTATATGCCACTCCTGTCTGGTGGGTGGATTATCTTGGCAAAGGAGAAATGCTCACTAACAGGGATGTAAACAAATATGTGCACAAAATTAGAGAAATAAGCTTTTTGTGCATATGGAACATTTCTGGGATCTTTTATTTCAGCTCATGAAACACGGGACCAACACTTTATATTTTTGTTCAGTGTAGTGCCAATGTCCTTTCGAGGAAATCTAACTCGATATTATTGACAGACTCAGAAAGTTGAGTCATTTTTGACAGTAAAAAGACCACATAACAAGTCTGTCCTGAGGTAAACTAATGAGTCACAGCTCCCTCAGACTTGTCCATCAGCGTGTGAGAGAACAGAGATGACATTCAGACAAAGGCTGGTGCCTGACATTCCTCCATTACATGACACTCAGCAACTCCTTATATACAGACTTCTCGTATGGATCCAGGCAATTAGCCAGACCACCTGGTCAGAGGTTAGTCCTAGGGTCTGTTTTGTTCACATCAAGAGATGTTGTCAACAACTTTTCATTTGACGTGGGGGAAATTAGCCTGTTTGATTTGGGTTTGGTGTGGTGGTGATTAGTGCACTCATAAATGATTATCCAAGTTGACTACTGGAGTCACAGGGAAAATCATATGACAACCAAACTTAACTACCATACCCCCGTACTGCACAACCTAAGCATATGCTGGGAATAGTGGAAGGAGGTCATGCCTTCCATCTAGTTTCCCTCCTCGATGTTGCAACAATTACATCCAGTAATTCTCCAATCTGCTAACAGTGGTCTGGTAATCATCATTTAAATGAGGTGTGAAGACTGCCTGCCTGGCTTGCTACTAAGGCTGGGTAGGTAGTGGCACACCTCACAAAAGGCAGCACACAACCAAACTCTGCTGACTGCAGGTGTTCTAGGCTGTAATAAGAGTGTCATTGACTGTAGAGTAGCTGACTGAGGAAGAGAGGTAGTAAGACTTGAATCATTATAGAGTAGCAGACTAGAGGCTCAGTCTGTCCTGATGCAACAACAACTGTGATAATGGCAGACTGAGTCAGACAGACGGCCAACTGTCTGTTGTGTCCTGACTCTTGGCTGAGCAATATCCTAGTCAGTGTGCCAGCTCACAGTATGCCAGTAATGATACACTTATTAAACAAATGTTTGCAATGGGTCCCATGTGGCTAAGTTGGTAGAGCATGGCGCTTGCAAAGCCAGGGTTGTGGGTTTGATTCCCACGGGGGACCAGTACAAAAAATGAATGCACTAACTACTTACTGAAAGTAGCTCTGGATAAGAGCATCTAGTAAAATGAACAAAATGTTTTCATAATATACAGTATTATTGTTAGCTGGACTAATTTGTATATAAAAGGGCAAACCTGCAAATCTAAATAAAACAAAACACTTGATGTACATAATGATACTGGAACTTCAACAGGTCAACAGTGATGTGTTGTGACCTAATGCTAATGTGATTGTTTCCATTAAATCATCGGCAACCCTCCCACAGAACACATTACATTAGTGCATGTCTGTGACAAAGGTAAATTGTCAAGTTGGGCCTTTTATAACAGAGGAGTTAAGAACAGCCTAAGGTTAGTATGTAGATGATCATATAGAATGGTCTCTTATCCTTTAGCTGCTTCGGAGGAACTTTGCAATAATGTCGTCCTCATGCCCATCTTTTTCAGGGGGTAAACTTCCTATGCTTTCAGAACACAAAAGAGGCGGATATCCTGGGAGTGACAACAGGGGGACTTCACCCAAAAGGTCATGTCCACCCAATGCTCCTTTGACCTCAGAGCTATGTTTAAGGGAACAGGTATGGAGAACACGACTTACCAAGCGGCACACAGCAAATAGATCAAACACGTTCTGGGTTAGAGCATTCAACAGCAATGGAAAGCTAAATGCACAGTTATAGCCTACATCCAACCCCCTCCTAAATCATTTTTTACAACCAGACATAACATAGACAGGAATAAATCCTCTACCAAAACAACAATACGTCTGCTACATAAATGTCATTACTCACCTAGAAACTGTGTTTTGACTGAATAAACTCATTGTTTTAGTCAATTTTCATATCTCACTGAGAGTGCATAACATTTGTCAGTCTGTGTTGCATACATACAGTATGATCATGATGGGTGGGTGGTTGTGGTGAGGGCTGTGGTACAGCAGGATTAGTAGAAGGCCTTGGCTGGAGGCCCTGCAGTCAAGGTTAATTAGTCAGATTAGTCCTCATTGTGTGTTCCCAGGGATTAGCACACTGAAGCCTCCTCATGTCAACCAAGGAGAGGGGGGCTTTGGTGGGGGGCACAAATTCTTCCCCAGGAGATAGAGGAAGGAAGTCTTTAGCACTAGGGGGATGTAGATCTGTCTGGGCCCCACCAAAAACACAGCGATAAGAGAGAGGATCAGGCTGGGGCCGGCCAAATCATCATCATGCCAGTATCTGCTCTGAGGCTGAACTTTCATTATTTTATCAATTGAAACACACAAAGTAAACTCTCTGTGAAACACTGATGTACGGAAGCAGAGGGAGCACTAAAGCAAATGGAGCATTTGAAACACTCAGGGGTTCCAGGAGGTGGAGGAGCGGCACTAGTCGTCCACACAGGAGAGCTAGTAGGGGAGTGTGTGTGTACATGTTCCACTACGCGGGGGTGGCTCTGACAGATTGTGGCGACCCCCGTTCTCAAGAGACACTGCAAACAGACACTTTCACTTCCTGTTGTAACTGCCTGTATATCTTCACTGTCTGTACTGTCTTTACCACCAATGGTAAGATGTTGAATTCAACATGGCGCTGCATACAGCATGTTCCTCATCGTGTCTGCACCCATACTGTAGGTTCCATGACCCAGTTGAATATAATTCTTCCTCCGATCCAGTGTAATCAACAGCTGAACTCTTTAATATATTTCTCCCCCTTTAAAATCAGGCCCCTAAAAGTTAAGGATTTTAGGGAAGTTAATAATTGCTGAAAAATCAGAATATTTGCCTGCAATATGGTCCGACATGCAAACAAACAGGGTCAGACAGACAGCCATACAGGACAAACACCCCATGATGTAGGAAAAACAACAACTCAGGCAAAACAATGATTAGAGATTCAACACAAAACTCTCAATGAGGATGGAGAACCTGGCATCTGTCCAGCCAGTGTAGATGTGTTCCTCAGTGTAGTACTAAGGCCTGCTCTGCTCCATCCCAACTCGTCAAACTGTCAAATCTATGAAAGTACCAGCCTTTCCATAACTACCGCAGAGCAGTAGACAACACATTACGGAGAGAACACAATAGATGATTACAAAATCAATGGAAAACGTTAAAAAACTTTTCACTGTTTAGACTGATCTGACTGCTCTACTACGAGGACACTAAACACTGACTCACAGATCCATGAGCAGCAGGCCCCTGCCTCAATGTGTCTGTCTCTATGTATTTAGTTCTGCTACTGGCAGGTGCATACATTTCTCCACTGAGTCAAAATGACAATGGGTTAGTGATGTAATCAGCCAAATGATACACATAGCATATGCAAAGCCCAATGTATGCACTGGTGACATCTATATGCAGATGGTTCTTCTATGCTAGCGCCGACGGAGCTGTTTGACATAAGAGATATTGAAATGGCATCAATAAGCCCAGAACACGACTTGCCAAGCGGCACACTACAAATAAATCACTTTTTACAACCAGACATAACATAGACAGGAATAAATCCTCTACCAAAACAACAATACGTCTGCTACATAAATGTCATTACTCACCTAGAAACTGTGTTTTGAATAAATCAACTCATTGTTTTAGTCCACACGCAGTTTTATATTATATGCAATTCACCACACAAGGGAAATGATGCGGACTGAGGATGGTGCTGTTGGGGTAGTGCCAATGCCCCATTCTGACCCAAGTTGAAGGCACTACAGTCTGCAGTGGCCAGCTGTTACACCCAGCTGTGTGGCAAAGGATGAGACACGTTCACTGTAACTTGCATAAGCTTGTTTAAATCCACATTCATGCATAGGCATTATTGTTTTTTTCCAATTGAATTACATGGGGAAAAAATATGTCAGCGCTCCTTATTGTTTACCGAATAAGAATGCATTGACTGCATGATGATAGCAGCATCCATGCTGTCCATAACCTGAACAGTATATTGTTCTTTAAGATTTTATATAACAGGTAAACACCCATTTTGCTCTTTACCTGTGAAATCACCACTGAAGGTCAAGCCAATAACCATTCCTCACAAATCGAAAGCTCTTGTAGACCAGACTATTTGATCTGCGCTGAGTTCATTACTGGTATGTCTGCTACAGTGACAGTTCATCAGAGCACAAACAAAGAGATGACTAGCCCGGTTTCTAGACCAAGCATGTTACCGGTATTGCAAGGCTGATTAGCTAGGATAAACAGGTGTGAAACACAGACTGAACGTGCAACGCGAGAACAACATGGAATCCATGTTTGGTTTTGCTTTGGAGGAAGGGCTGGTAGCGTCTAACAATTGGATGTAATTATTTCCTGGGCACCGTTCGCCGATGCATTCCGAATCAGAACTATCTGACCAAAGCGTTGCCAAACAGGCACATGTCGGTAAACGCGTCACACAGTGGTATAGTGTTCTACTGCTAGTCCGAGATACATACTCGGTCTAGAAACGTGGGTTAGGAAATGCCCAATTTATGCCCCCAGTAAATGTAATCTTTAAACTAGGCTCTTTTCCAGAACAATAAACCTTGCTCTATCTCATGAATACAATTTTTGGTAGCCTACTAAGAGGGATAACCTCAGATGTTATTTTTCATTCTTTCAACAATTTTTGAGTCAAATACAGTAATACTCTCCGATTTGGAGGCCATACGGGGCAAATCAATGCACACCACTCACTGTATTTCTAATTGTAACATATGGTATTATTATGTGACGAAACACACGAGGCTTTCAGATTCCCTGTTTTTGTAGGGAATAAGCAGAAGATTCATCCTGTTTATCTCCCATGGGCAGACCACTGAGAAACAAAGGAAACCTGATTAGCTGAAAGGGTAAATATCAGGGGATAAACCCTTGAAATAATATTCTTAAAAGAGATACTGCTGCATATTTAAAAACATAACCTTTATTATTACTTAATGGGATCGTTTTTAGATGGACATGTCACAGACACTACAGATCTGGTTCTCTATATTTGGATAAATATGCCTATAATTATTATTATATAGGCTACCATTGTGCAGATCAGAAACTGATTGTAGGTTGAGTAGATTATTAGGTGTACTTTGGCAAATCTTTTTTATAATGCGCTACAATACAAAAAGGTAGGTCCCCACTTATTTAAGAGGACAAGGTAAAGTTGATTCAACGGTCTTCAAACGAGATACACTTTTATTAGTTTCTGTTCTTTAGACCAGGCCTGCCCAATTCCGGTCCTGGGGGCCGAAAAACTTCAGTTTTTTGTTTCTACCTGGTAGTTAAATTGTACTCAGCTGGTGTCCCAGGTCTGAATGAGTCCATGATTGGGAGGATAAAAACCAGAAGTGTTTCGGCCCATTAAGGCCGGAATTGGGCAGCCCTGCACGAGACCGACTGGTTACCCCCTACAATGTACTACCTCTCTATTTAGTACTTACGTAAAGCGAAGGTGAGACTGCGATATGTAGTGGGATTCGTAGGCTACATTAAAACCAACATTGTAACACGGATAGACAACATACTTTGAAATGTGCAACTTTTTACACTGGGGTAGCGCACCACAAAGATAAAATTCCTCTCAGTAGTTTACATCGTATTAACACTAGCGCAAACTAAAATTAAGAATGCGTTTTACCTGTTGTAGGTAAACGTATACCGGTTGTCTCCAAATATAGAATGAAAGTATTCTAGAGACGAGTTCGTGGTGGACGAATTATTCTCTTGTCCACGCTGCAAGTTTAGTTCCCCCGCGAGCGAAATGTTCTCTGGGTCCCGGTGTGCATTCTGCGTGCGCTCTTGAGGACTTGCTTTTGAATGCGGAAAAGATGTTCATCAAGTAGCTACGGTGTACTCACACCCACATTTAAGAGTGAACAGAAGATAGTTATCGGTTTTGCCAAAGCCATTCCACTCATGTATTAACTGATTGTTTGGCGTTTATGAGTTGCACAATTATGTAACAACTGGGGGAATATCAATCAAATCCGTCTCAGTGTGTGAAATACAGCTCATCATGATAGTGAGGGATATCTACTGCCAGTCTATATAGCAGCATTGCACTTTGTCTTCTGTGCTGTGTGAACACTTTCCCAATAAAATAAATCTACTTAAACCACTAGATAAAGAAAGCAACACCTATCAGGGTAGACACGTCCTGTTTATACAGGCAAACCCAGTTAATCCCCCCCCCCCCCCCCCCCTCCACACACTAATTGGCCTTGTGACAAATCATCTTTTCACATCAATATTTTTTTAAATTATGATCAGATTAGTGAACAAACTATCAGAATTGTGCTTCCTGTGTAAACGCAGCCCACGTCTCCCCAGATTGGTGTTGCTTGCATGATTTTGTCTTTACATCTATTCCGTTACCCTTCCTCCCTGTTAGGGTGTAGGAATGACACCAGGGAGCAGCAATATACCTTAAAAGAACATTCACCAGGAGTTTCAATTATTGTACTGTGGATTTTATTGCATGGATTTGAATAGCTGTATGAACTACAATTGGGATGAGTCGATACAGTTTTGTTGAAGTATTTGCAGTGAGAAGATATGATTACAGATTGTGATGGCACAGATGACTCATTCAGTGTTCCTTAAGTGTCAAATCAAATTCACAGATTAGCCGATATATACTGCATTTAGGTCCAAACTGTACTTTCCCAGGACAATATTTTAACCATCTAAAAATAACCTAATATGTTGTCTAACATATTTGCTTAAAATTAAGACTTTCCTATGTGTATAATTGTAATTACAGCCAGTGGATCATCTGTTTCCAAACCCTGATCCTTTAGTACCCCTAACAGTATTGTAACCCTGGACAAGCACACCTTATTCAACTAATCGTCAGGCAGGTAGCCTAGTGGTTAGTGTTGGGCGAGTAACTGAAAGGTTGCTGGATCAAATCCACAAGCTAAAAAATAATAATTGGTCGTTCTGCCCCTGAGCAAGGCAGTTAACCCACTGTTCCTCGGATGCCGAAGATGTGGATGTCAATTATGGAAGCCCCCCACAACTGAGGGGTTGGGTTAAATGTGGAAGACAAATTTCAGTTGAATGCATTGTTGTACAACTGACTAGGTATCCCCCTTTCCCATTAAGCCCTCTGAGTTTTTTGTCAAGGGCTACAACAAAACTGTCTACTGTTGGGGATCCTCGAGGACCAAGGTTGGGAAACAGTGATTAGCTCGTGCACACACAGTGCATTTGAAAATGACTTTTTCCACATTTTGTTACAGCCTTATTCTAAAATAATCTACACACAATACCACAATGACAAAGCAAAAAAAGGTTTAAAATTATTCAGACCCTTTGCTTTGAGACCCGAAATTGAGCTCAGGTGCATCCTGTTTCCATTGATCATCCATGTTTCTACAACTTGACTGGAGTCCACCTGTGGTAAATTCAATTGATTGGACATGATTAGAAAGGCTGTCTATAGAACGTCCCACAGTTGACAGTGCATTTCAAAGAACACCCCCCCCCCCCAAAAAAAAAAACATGAGGTCAAAGGAATTGTCCATAGAGCTCCGAGACAGGACTGTGTCAAGGCACAGATCTGGGGAAGGGTACAAAAAATGTTTTTGTTCAGCATTGAATGTCCCCAAGAACATAGTGGCCTCCTTCATTCTTAAATGGAAGAAGTTTGGAACCACCAAGTCTCTTCCTAGAGCTGGCCGCCCAGCCAAACTGAGCAATCGGGGAGAAGTGCCTTGCTCAGGGAGGTGACTAAGAACCCGATGGTCACTCTGACAAAGCTCTCGAGTTCCTCTGTGTAGATGGGAGAACCTTCCAGAAGGACAACCATCTCTACAGCACTCCACCAATCAGGCCTTTATGGTAGAGTGGCCAGACGGAAGCCACTCCTCAGTAAAGGGCACATGACAGCCCGCTTGGAGTTTTCCAAAAGGCACCTCAAGGACTAGATAAACAAGATTCTCTGGTCTGATGAAACCAATATTGAACTCTTTGGCCTGAATGCCAAGCGTCACATCTGGAAGAAACCTGTCACCCTCCCTACGGTGAAGCATGGTGGTGGCAGCATCATGCTGTGGGGATGTTTCTCAGCAGCAGGGACTGGGAGACTAGTCAGGCTCGAGGGAAAGATTAACAGAGCAAAGAACAGAAAGATCCTTGATGAACCTGCTCCAGAGCACTCAGGACCTCAAACTGGGGCGAAGGTTCACTTTCCAACAGGACCCTAAGCACACAGCCAAGACAACGGAGGAGTGGCCTCGGGACAAGTCTCTGAATGTCTTTGAGTGGCCAGGCCAGAGGCCAGACTTGAACCCGATCGAACATCTCTGCACATACCTGAAAATAGCTGTGCAGCTACGCTCCCCATCCAACCTGACAGCGCTTGAGGAGCTGCAAAGAAGAATGGGAGAAACTACCCAAATACAGGTGTGCTACATTTGTAGCGTCATACCCAAGACTCAAGGCTGTAAATCTCTACCAAAAGTTCTTCAACAAAGTACTGGGCGGCAGGGTAGCCTAGTGGTTAGAGTGTTGGACTAGGTACAAATCTGTTGTTCTGCCCCTGAACAGGCAGTTAACCCACTGTTCCTAGGCCGTCATTGAAAATAAGAATTTGTTCTTAATTGACTTGCCTAGTTAAATAAAGGTCCAAAAATAAAAAATGAATAAAGGGTCTGAATACTTATGGAAATGTTATTTCAGTTTTTGCTTTGTCATTATGGGGTGGGGTAGTGTGTGTAGACTGGGGGGGGAAATCAATTTAATACATTTTAGAATAAGGCTGTAATGTAACGACGTGGATAAAGTCAAGGGGTCTGAATGCTTGACTGTAAGATGCTGAAAATGTATAAATGCAGTTAGCAGGTGCCAGTTGTGAAAAAGGAGTTGAGTAATGCCACCATCTACAGGACAGTTGTGGAACTGCAATCAGAGGTTGCCATAGCGGACATTTCAGCAAGGGGTTGTTGACATTCTGAACAAAAACATAAAACCAACCAAAACCTCAGCTCCCTTTTGAAGTAGACCAGCCACATATTAAAACAAAATGGCCCATGACTCATAAAATGGTTTCCAAACTAACTTGGTCACTCATCACTGAAAGGGAAAACAGCAACATTGGTACTGTACCTGACCAATTATACTTCCACTAGTCCCATCCAAATATGTGACACAAGAGTATGGACTCGTGTTAATACGTATAACGTGTATAGAAACTATATATTCATATAACAATAAATACATGAACAAATACATTTTCATAATGGGTAAATTACCAAAGGAAAAAGATTACCTCCCACACCTATGGATCTTTGACATATATTGTAGACTTTTTAAAAGTTCATTATGTCCTCTAACTGTAATTCTATAAGTCTGGGAAAACATAGCTGTTGTTGTATAGAGCTGTGTGTATGAATGAGTGATTTGTCCCCAGCCAACCAGTAATCCATAGGGATGTGTGCGCGTTACCTGACTAAGACCAACTGTTAACACTGTCTGTGCATCCCAAATGGCACCCTATTCCCTATTTAGTGAAAGTAGTGTACTATATAGGGAAGGGGGTATCATTTGGAAAGAAGCCTGTCAAACACATTCAGAGAGAGCAGCCAAGTAGAAATAGAATGCTGATGATTTTATGTTGGCAATGAAACCCAAACCTGCCACAACTCAGATTAGCAGGCAAATGTGCACATCTACATTTGCTTTTAATCAGTATTATCCTGTAAAAAGTACATTTGTGATCATTTTTACCCAAAAAGATTTTTCCGCATGTTTCTTTTTGTACAAATCTTTGTATAATCTGCTTACACAACCAAAAAATATCCTTCCATCAACAAAAACATTAAGTCATCATCTCCACTTACAGATTGCATTTTAGTCTGTCAATCTGTGTAAATTTTTTTCTTCTTCAATATAACATTTTGTACATTTGTTGTGTATTTTATTATTTAAAAAAATCAAAAAAAATTCTTGAAGTATATTCACCAGCCAAGTTCCAGGTATTGCGCATAAAAATCCACATGACTTTCCAGACACTTATTCCTCAAACACCAGATGGTGCTATGGTAAAAGGCAAGATTTGTAGGTACTGGATGTGGTGTGTAGCTCCACTGTAGAACGTGTATATGTCAAGGAAGAAAATACGCATTTCTTTCTAGAACTAAGCCCCAGCATTTCCAATCTCTTTTTTTGGGTTATTTTTCAGCTATAAAAAGATGCATGTCACTTGAGAGAAGGAAGATCCTTAATACTACTCAGTCAGTACGTGGTCTGGCAGCAGAAGTGGGACAGTCAGTCTGTCAGTCTGTTGCAGAGCAGACCAAGACCGCCCTATCTGCAGAGGTCCTGGGCCTCTGAGTGCTGCTGAGGTTTCCTCTTCTTGCTGTTGCCCTGGTAGTGTGGCTTGCTGCTCGGGTGGCTCTTGATGTTGGATGAGTTCTGCTGGACGTGGTGGGTGTTTTTACTGGACGAGCGGAACAACCTGGCCTGGGAAACAAGACAGACACACACCTAGTTAGATCACTAGATAGATGAATGAAAGTAAACATATCACTAGTAGGCCTATATGTGCCATTGAAATGTAAAATCTAGAAGGTTATCTATGTACCGACAGTGTGTTGTAACACTCAGGTCATAAAAGTTCAAGGCATTTGTAGGTACAGTAACAGAGCTTTTCAGTGGTTGACTTAGGCTTCGTCAAGCTGACCCTACCTTGCCCCCCTTGTTGTCAGTAGGAGTGCTGGTGGTGTGGCTCTGTATTCTGTGATTGGTCACGCCACCTGAGGATTCTCTGTGGGCGCTAGAGCCCCGTCCAGGCAGCTGCTTCACTGTCTTACAGGGCGTCCCGTCAGAATCCTGGGGACAACCAATCACAACTCAGTAAATCAGGTCAGCAATCAATGGGTGCATTGCAATATATTTAAGAGTTGATTTCCTCAGATAGTAGTTTTAGTGTGCACACATGGTGTGTTTGAGTGTAACAAAACTCACAACGTCGCTGGAACTGGATACCGTGGAGGATGAGGATGACACTAATGAGGAGGAGTTGGAGGAGGTCTTGCTGCGAGATGCAGTCACCTCCTCCGTCAGGTTGTTGTTGCACTCGTCCAGCTGCTGAGGCTTCACTAACAGTGTGACATCATTTCCTACAACAGCAGCACATGGACAAACAGTGGTAAGACCATGTGTTTTAGATCGACTAAATAGCAGTCGCACTTCACTGATCTACAAATCACCTTGGATCCCAAACTACTTAAAACATAATAAAGATGCCCAATTTTGAACCTTGCCTTATTGAAACTGATCCCCTCAAACATACTGACTATCACCTCGTTAGATCTGAGACCATGTCTAGACTCACAGTAGTACTGTGAAAACATACCATTCAGGGCAGGTTCATTCTGAGACTGTGGTCCCCAGAGCTTGGTGATCCAGTCCCTGTATTCAGCCACTTCCTGGGTCACCCGGATTATTCTGCCAAGTATACTGGAGGAAAGAAAATAGGACATATTGCAAATATCAATAGAGTATTTAGTAAATAACTTAAGATAGCAGCCAAAGAATGTGAGAGCTGTCGTTGGTTAAAGCGAGCCCTAGCTCACCATCTCCTCACCTCTCAGACTCGTTGTTGGGGTAGTACTTGGCGATGGGCGATACGGCGTGGTTGAGCACTACGTAGGCATAGTCAAAGGCCTGCTTCACCTGCAACACACCGTATGAGCTGCGGCCAACGTCGTTATCTGCAGGAGGCAAGAGGCATGCTTAGATCATCTCTATTTGGGAAGAGATGGATTTCAGACACTGTCTAATATTTCACCCTTTGCTATGGGCACCTGGGACCTCTAGCTGTCTTATTCATGGCTGTTAAAGTGTGTGATAGATTCTTAGGTTCAGTGTTATCAGTAGTTGACTGTCACAGTGCTAAAATGAGGTATCACCTGTGCATGTGTACCCATGCTGAATCGAAGTCATTGTTACCTGGTGCTAGGGGGTCCTCAATGAAGAGCATGGAGGGCCTGTAGAGGTCAGTGTTCTTCTGAAACTCGTCTTTGGCCACATAGCTACCACCATCTTTGATCCGGATGCCCGTCTTCAGGTAGTTGAAGTGGCGTCCATAGAGCTCAAAGAACTCTATAAGGAGAACGCCCACGTTGGCATTGGGGCTGCAGGCATCTTCTCTGTAGTGAAGCTGAAATACAAGCCAAATTCTCTTAGTTCACTGAATGAGAAAGACTTAAAATGTGTCAAAAGTCTATTATGGACAGTAAATTATTCTAATGTTAGATGCGATCTATCCTGCACTGTGTGTGTGGGCTACTTGAGAGAATAGCAGAAGTCTCTCACCTGCAGGAAGCTGACAGCCATAAGGAAAAGGCTGTAGGAGCCGATCCCTCCAGTGAAAACCTCATTCAGATCCCTCTGGAGCAGGAACTGCTTCAGCACCAGAACCAACTTCGGAAGCACTGGGTATTTCTTATGGATAAAAGAAACCCGTGGTTATGGTTATAGTGCCCTCGAGAGGGAAATGTCTCAGACTAGGACACTGGGTATGGCTGGATTGAGGGACAGAGGAGACGTAGTTAAGTGTATTAGCTACCATCACCTCCATCAGAACCCAAAAAAACTGACATAAATATACAACTTTTATTTTACCAGGTAGGCCAGTTGAGAACAAGTTCTCATTTACAACTGCGACCTGGCCAAGATAAAGCAAAGCAGAGCGACAAAAACACAGAGTTACACATGGGATAAACAAATGTACAGTCAATAACACAATAGAAAAATCAGCATACAGTGTGTGCAAATGAAGTAAGGAGGGAAATAGGCCATAGTGGCGAAGTAATTACAATAGAGCAATTAACACTGGAGTGATAGATGTGCAGATGAGGATGTGCAAGTAGAAATACTGGTGTGCAAAAGAGCAGAAATTGATTTTTTTCAAAAAGGGGACGAGGTAGGTAGTTGGTTGGATGGGCTATTTATAGGTTGGCTGTGTACAGCTGCAGCGATTGGTAAGCTGCTCTGACAGCTGATGCTTGAAGTTAGTGAGGGAGATATAAGTCTCCAACTTCAGTGATTTTTGCAATTCGTTCCAGTCATTGGCAGCAGAGAACTGGAAGGAAAGGCAGCCAAAGAGGTGTTGGCTTTGGGGATGACCAGTGAAATATACCTGCTGGAGCGCGTGCTATGGGTGGGTGTTGCTATGGTGACCAGTGAGCTGAGATAAGGCCGGGCTTTACCTAGCAAAGACTTATAGATGACCCGGAGCCAGTGGGTTTGGCAACAAATATGTAGCTAAGATCAGCCAACGAGAGCATACTGGTCACAATGGTGGGTAGTATATGGGGCTTTGGTGACTAAACAGATGGCACTGTGATCGACTGCATCCAATTTGCTGAGTAGAGTGTTGGAGGCTATTTTGTAAATGAAATCGCCAAAGTCAATGATCGGCAGGATAGTCAGTTTTACGAGGGTATGTTTGGCAGCATGAGAGAAGGATGCTTTGTTGTGAAATAGGAAGCCGATTCTAGATGCTTAATGTGAGTCTGGAAGGAGAGTTTACAGCCTAGCCAGACACCTAGGTATTTAAATTTGTCCACATATTCTAAGTCAGAATCGTCCAGAGTAGTGATGCTTGTGTCGGGCTGGCGGGTGCGGGCAGCGATCGGTTGAAGAGCATGCATTTCGTTTTACTAGCATTTAAGAGCAGTTGGAGGCCACGGAAGGAGTGTTGTACAACAATCTATGCTTACTAACTGTCAAGCCTGTTTCATCAGCTAGCTCTTTTACCGGACTGCATTAGGTAATGTATCCTGAATAAGAGATGCCTGCTTCACTCACTTTTTTGTAGTCTTTGATGAGAAGGGCAGCTTTGACTCCATTCTTCACATTGAAGCTGATGTCCACCTTCACCTCTGTGCGGAAGTCTGTCAACTTGATGATGGGTACCTGGAACAATGGAAAATAGTGATGAGGATAGATTTACACATACACTGTCACCCGGGGCAATGACACACTGCACAGTTAGTATGCATGCACAACATGCAGATGACTCAACACTATACACGTCAGATACCACAGTGACTGAAATGACTGCAACACTTAACAAAGAGCTTGTTGACAATGAATAAGTTAGTCCTAAATATTTCAAAAACTAAAAGCATTGTATTTGGGACAAATCATTCATTAAACCCTAAAACGAATATTGTAATGACTAATGTGGTAATTGAGAAGGTTGAGGAAACTAAACTGCTTGGAGTAAGCCTGGATTGTAAACTGTCATGGTCAAAACATATTGACACAACAGTAGCTAAGATGGGGAGTTGTCTGTCCGTAATAAAGCACTTCTCTGCATTCTTATCAACTAGGCAGGTCCTACAGGCCCTAGTTTGGTCACACCTGGACTACTGTTCAGTCGTGTGGTCAGGTAACAAAGAGGGACTTGAGATTGAAATTGGCTCAGAACAGGGCAGCACGGCTGGCCCTTGGATGTACACAGAGAGCTTACATTAATAATGTGGAGGAGAGATTGACTTCGTCATTACTTGTATTTGTGATAAGTATTGACATATTGAATGCACATAGCTGACACCCATGCATACTCCACAAGACATGCCACCAGAGTCCCCAAGTCCAGAACAGACTTTGGGAGGCACACAGTACTACATAGAGCCATGACTACATGGAACTATTCCACATCAAGTAACTTATGCAAGCAGTAAAATTAAAAAACTGATTTAAAAAAAAAATACACCTTACGGAACAGCGGGGACTGTGAAGCAACACAAAAGGCAGAGATACATGCATACACACACGATAACATATGCACTATACACACACAAGTACAGATGGTTTTTGTGTTGTAGATATGTGGTAGTAGAGTAGGAGCCTGAGGGCACACACTAAATATGTAGTGAAATTTGTTGCAAATGTATTGTAATGTTTAAAAAAATGTATAACTGCCTTAATTTTGCTAGACCCCAGAAAGAGTAGCTGCTGCCATAATAAATACAAACATACCGTGGCCTTGTCCAGCACTTTGATGGAGTTCTCATCAGTCACGTTTTTCTTCCGCAGGGCCTCTTCCAGGGTCCAAAGGGGCAGGTTTTCCCAGTTCCCAAACACCACCAGATCGATGTCACTAGGAAGTGGAGTAAGTAGAGGTCAGAGCAACATCACATTCGGATCTGAAGAGAGGACTCTCCAGTTCACTTTCACACACAGCTTATTGTCACTAATCCAGAGTCCCCAGTTACAGTGTTGTGTGTGTGTGTGTGTGTGTGTGTGTGTGTGTGTGTGTGTGTGTGTGTGTGAGTGACGTCGGAGAGGAGAGCGGTCTGGCTCGTCAAGAAACAAGGTTAAAAAAGGCTTTGGATCAGCAGCGCTAAAATGACCACAGCCTTAATCCCAACAAACAAAGGCAAATAATTACACAATGGCCAGCCACATCTCTTTCTTCATATAACCACACAAAGGGGTGAATTCTGAACACAGTTAAACATGCGTAAATTTAAAATTATATTTTTATGCACTTCTCTCTATGCGTATGTATTCTGACCTTTAACTTAAAGGAAAACTCCGCCCAAAAAACAATATTTTTGTATTAGTTTCATTAGTCCATTGCTGATATAGTCCCAAAATGTTTAGCATGTCAGAATTCAAGTTTAAGATGTATAACTTAAACAAATACATAAATACAGCCGGTATGATCCATTTTGCATTATATGATGCAAAACACAAATCATATTGACATTAACGGAATGAATAAGGCATGTCTGAATACCAAATACTGCTTAGTGTGTAGGAAAGGCATGTGTAGAAAAGGCCTAAGAGCTTACAAACTTGACACAGACGTCAGTTAAACATCTAGTCAACTAAGGTAAATTAAATGTGAAATCAACAAAAACATTCACCAGTCATCAGATTTTGGTTAAAATATACATTTATGGGCCTCCCGAGTGGCGCAGTGGTCTAAGAAATCCTGGTTCGAATCCAGGCTCTGTTACAGCCGGCTGCAACCGGGAGACCCATGGAGTGGCGCACAATTGGCCCAGCGTCGTCCGGGTTAGGGGAGGGTTTGGCTGCCAGGGATGTCCTTGCGCCTTTACATGTGCTGGGCACATGCACGCTGACACGGTCGCCAGGTGTACGGTGTTTCCTCCAACACATTGGTGTGGCTGGCTTCCGGGTTAATTGGGACAGTAGTGGAGAAGGTGGAAAGTTTTAAGTTCCTTGGCGTACACATCACGGACAAACTGAAATGCTCCACCCACACAGACAGCATGGTGAAGGTGGCGCAACAATGCCTCTTCAACCTGAAGAAATTTGGCTTGTCACTTAAAGACACTCAATCGAGAGCATCCTGTGGGGCTGTATCACCACCTGGTACGGCAACTGCACAGCCCTCAACCATGAGGGTAGTGCAGTCTGCACAACGCATCACCGGGGACAAACTACCTGCCCTCCAGGACACCTACAACACCCAATGTCACAGGAAGGCCAAAAAGATCATCAAGGACAACAACCCGCTATCATCCAGAAGGCGAGGTCAGTACAGGTTAGAGGTCGACTGATTATGATTTTTCAAAGCCGATACCAATTATTGGAGGACCAAAAAAGACGATACCGATTAATCGGACGATTTTTTTATATATATATATATATATATGTTTGTAATAATGACAATTACAACAATACTGAACGAACAATGAACACTTATTTTAACTTAATATAATACAACAAAATCAATTTAGTCTCAAATAAATAATGAAACATGTTCAATTTGGTTTAAATAATGCAAAAACAAAGTGTTGGCGAAAGTAAAAGTGCAATATGTGCCATGTAAAAAAGCTAACGTTTAAGTTCCTTGCTCAGAACATATGAAAGCTGGTGGTTCTTTTTAACATGAGTCTTCAATATTCCCAGGTAAGAAGTTTTAGGTTGTAGTTATTATAGGACAATTTCTCTCTGTACCATTTTTATTTCATATACATTTGACTATTGGATGTTCTAATAGGTACTTTACTATTGCCAGCCTAATCTCAGGAGTTGATAGGCTTGAGGTCATAAACAGTGCAATGCTTGAAGCAAAACCGTTCCATATTTTATCTAACGGGTGGCATCCATAAGTCTAAATATTGCTGTTACACTGCACAACCTTCAATGTTATGTCATAATTATGTACAAACTGGCATTTTAGTTCGCAACGAGCCAGGCAGCCCAAACTGTTGCATATACCCTGACTCTGCATGCAATGAACGCAAGAGAAGTGACACAATTTGCCTAGTTAATATTGCCTGCTAACATGAATTTCTTTGAACTAAATATGCAGGTTTAAAAAAATTGAATTCTGTGTATTGATTTTAAGGCATTGATGTTTATGGTTAGGTACATTAGTGCAACGATTGTGCTTTTGCGCTTTTGTTAAATCATCCAAACCGTTAGGCGAATTTGGCTGTCTTTGTTAGAAAGAAATGGTCAATACACCGTTCGCAACGAGCCAGGTGGCCCAAACTGCTGCATATACCCTGTTGCACAGAACGCAAGAGAAGTGACTCAATTTCCTTAGTTAAAATAAATTCATGTTAGCAGGCAATACGCAGGACAAGCTAGATAAACTAGTAATATCATCAACCATGTGTAGTTAATCATAAGTTAAGTGATTGTTTTATATAAGATAAGTTTAATGCTAGCTAGCACCTTACCTTGGCTCCTTGCTGCACTCGCATAACAGGTAGTCAGCCTGCCACGCAGTCTCCTCAGGGAGTGCAATGTAATCTGCATTAATCAGTGTCAAAAAATGCCAATTGCTGATTGTTATGAAAACTAGAAATTGGCCATTTCGATTAATCGGTTGATCTCTAGTACAGGTGCATCAAAGCTAGGACAGAGAGATTGAGAAACAGCTTCCATCTCAGGACCATCAGACTGTTAAACAGCCATCAGAGGCTGCTGCCAACATACAGACTCAAATCTCTGGCCACTTTAATAAATAAAAAGGGTATCACTAGTCACGTTAATGTTTACATATCCTACATTACTCATCTCATATGTATATACTGTATTCTATACCATCTACTGCATCTTGCCTATGCCGCACGGCCATCGCTCATCCATATATTTATATATTCTTATTCATCCCTTTAAATTTGTGTGTATAAGGTAGTTATGAATTGTTTTGATTACCTGTTAGACATTACTGCATTGTCGGAACTAGAAGCACAAGCATTTCGCTAACCATGTGTCTGTGACCAATACATTTTAATTTGAGTCAAGAAGCAGTGCGGCTTGGTTGGGTTTTGTTTCGGAGGACGCACGGCTCTCGACCTTTGCCTCTCCCGAGTCCGTACAGGAGTTGCAGTGATGGGGAAAGACTAACTACAAATTGGTTACCACGAAATTGTAGAGAAGTTTTTTTTTTTTAAATAAAGTGAATTATATTCATTAAGATATTCCTTTATGTTGATTACTTTTTAAAAATCAAATCAGTTTTCCATGTTGATTCAACGTAAACACACAGAATATTTTTGAAATTACTTGGAAACGTGGATTAAACCCATTTTTGCCCAGTGGGTAGTTTTTGTAGATTAACCCCATATATTTTTGCAAATGTATTCATTTTTAAACTGAAATACCTGTTTACATAAGTATGCAGGCCCTTGGCTATGAGACTTGAAATTGAACTCAGGTGCATCCTGTTTCCATTGATCATATTTGAGATGTTTCTACAACTTGATTGGAGTCCACCTGTGGTAAATTCAATTGATTGGACATGATTTGGAAAGGCACACACCTGTCTATATAAGGTCCCACAGTTGACAGTGCAGGTCAGAGCTCCGAGACAGGATTGTTTTGAGGCACAGATCTGGGGAAGGGTGCCCAAAAAATTTCTGCAGCATTGAAAGTCCACAAGAACACAGTGGCCTCCTCCATTCTTAAATGGAAGAAGTTTGGAACCACCAAGACTCATCCTAGAACTGGCCACCTGGGCAAACTGCGCAATCGGAGAAGGGCCTTGGTCAGGGAGGTGACCAAGAACCCAATGGTTACTCTGATAGAGCTTCAAAGTTCCTCTGTGGAGATGGTTGTCCTTCTGGAAGGTTCTTCATCTCTACAGCACTCAACCAATCAGGTCTTTATGGTAGAGTGGCCAGACGGAAGCCACCACTCTGTAAAAAGGCACATGAAAGTCCATTTGGAGTTTCCTAAAAGACACCAACAGACTCAGACCATGAGAAACAAGATTCTCTGGTCTGATGAAAGCTAGATTGAACTATTTGGCCTGAATGTCAAGCGTCACGTCTGAAGGAAACATGGCACCAGCCCTACGGTGAAGCATGGTGGTGGCAGGATCATGTTGTGATGTTTTTCAGCGGCAGGGACTGGGAGACTAGTCAGGATCGAAGCAAAGATCAATGGAGATAAGTACAGAGAGATCCTTGATGAAAACCTGTTCCAGAGCACTCACGGCCTCAGACAGGTGCGAAGGTTCACCTTCCAATAGGACCACGACCTTAAATCACACAGCCAAGACAACAAATGGAGTGGCTTCAGGACAAGTATCTGAATGTTCTTGAGTGGCCCAGCTTGGGCTTGAAGAGCCTGGGCTTGAACCCAATTTAACATCTCTGGAGAGACCTGAAAGTAGCTGTACGGCAACGCTTCCCATCCAACCTGACAGAGCTTGAAAGGATCTGCAAAGAATGGGAGAAACTCCCCAAATACAGGTGTGCTAAGCTTGTAGCGTCATACCCAAGAAGACTCAAGGCTGTAATCACTGTCAAAGGTGCTTTAACAAAGTACTGAGTAAAGTGTCTGAATACTTGTGAGAAAAAGAAAAAAAAATCTTCATACATTTGCAAAAATTGCTAAAAGCCTGTTACTGCATTGTCATTATGGGGTAATCCATTTTAGAATACTGCTGTAACCTAACAAAATGTGGAAAAAGTCAAGTGGTCTGAATACTTTACGAAGGCACTGTATTTAGCCTCACAATTAAGTATTTTATTGTGAGGCTAAAACAAGTCGACAAAACAGTTGCATCCATGAGTTCAAAAAATATATATATAATAATTGTCAATTAAAGGTCTGCCAAATTAAAAAAATCTGATTCAAAAAATGTATTTATATGAATGCAGTAATTACAGAAATTGTTTGTTCACTGGGAAATGAATATCTAACTAGTCAGTGACAACTGTGTGGAGTTTGTGACAGCAACTGAGTTTATTACAGTATCACAGAAACTATAATCCTGGGATTTCCTATGATCTTCTACGCAGAAGAACCCCTTACCTTCTAACAACGCTAATGAGCGTCAGAGAAAAACAGAACAGTTTTTCAAAGATGGTTTTAATAGTTTGTAACGCAAACCATTTGGACTCCAGACATTTTTGTAGAATAGACTAAATGAAATGGTTCAACCCAGAAGTCTGTAGCTCAAACACACTGTTTAAAAGGGGTTAGAAGTCCAAAACACACCAGCAATAAGTTGGAACTCATTGGGTTAAGGGTCAGTTTACACTCACTAATGGTGCACGGGTCAGCTGTTTGTTCACCCGCCAGCTATTGCTAATAACCCATCTACAACCGCCCAAGTATATGTGAAAAGGTGAATCTGAGGCCTACAACCGGCCCTAACCCGGATTTTTTAAGATATTGGTTTTCTCTATTCAACCCGCCACCCACCCTTCATCCACACAATATTTCATGACCCTAAACCCGACCGCCGTCTGCAGGTTATGAGTCAACCCGCATATCACCAACACACTATAAGAGAGATTATGATAGGAAGGCCATTATGTACTCCATTACCTGAATCAAACAGCTTACCTGGTTGGCAGATAGAGGCCCGTGCTGAAACTCCCAAACACTTGAACCTGTAACAAAGTCAAATGTGTTATTCATTGATTTCACTTATCAATCAGATAAGCCAAAATATACACTAGCTTTGAACTGATACAGTGGCAGGTATTTAGTTAGAAAATAAAGACAAATATGATTTGACTTCTGTCAAGTCACGTGATATGCTACTCTCCTGTGACAGTCTGATATTTCGGGACAGGTGTCAACTAAAGCAATACAAATATAATGTTTATGCTAAATGGGGAGGGTAACGTGCATCAACTTATTTCACCTTTTATGCAAGGTGAAATAAGCACAGTCATTATCTGACAACCATGCAATGTCCTTGGGTGTACAAAATGGGAACAGAATGTAGTTATGAGAAAAGGGATCAAATTATGCTTTAAAATCTAACAGTTTGGACAAAAAAATAAATGAAATAAGATTTATTTAACATGTCCAGATACCAGACAAATATCCCGCTTTATCTGAGCTTTGTGGGCATTAACCAATGTCACGTCACATAACAGTATTTCACATTGGTTCTGAGGGCTCAAAAATAGCCTTTGCTGAAGCCTTAAACCAGTCGTTATTTCCTTAAACCTCCCTCCTGGGCTGAGCTCCTGCCTGAACCGACCAAGAGGGTTAAAGCCTGGACTCCAATCTGCTTACTTGAGGTGCATTAGGCAGGGCATGTGATTGTGATGTGGGTGGGTGGAAATGAGAGGGGTGATGGATTGCCACTGTGTGGACAAGTTCCAATCCCAGTGAGGGGGAACACATCCACACAGGTCCCCAAGGTAAACTTAACTCATGGCTCGGCTCTCTACTGTATAAAGAGCCTGTGGTTGTCACTTACATTATCGAGAGACTGGGTGAAGTTAGAGAGGGAAAGAAAGACATGGTGGCCGCCTCACACAAATTGACCTAGACAGATTACTCAGCTATCTGGTGAGTTCACAGTTGTTCAGTTCACCCAGTCACAGACAGGTCTCGCATTGAGTGTGTGTGTGTAAGAGGTCAGGTGATTGCTGGGAGTCTTAGTCCTGTTCTTGTTGTGGACAGGATATTAACTGCTCTCCTGCCTCAGTGGATAAGAGTAAGAGGTAGGAACAGTGCCAGGGACAGCAGTGGGCTTTTCTGTCTAGCTCAGGGATGGGCAACTATTCTACATTTTTTGAGTAGCGATACTACACAATTTTTCATGGGGCAGAGAGAAAATTAGCAGTTTCACAGCAAATTCCCTGTAATTCTACATCTTTTACCATAGGGTGAAGAAATTACATGTTTTTATATGATGTCTGAGTGAGAGTGACGAACAAAATCTATGAGGGCCCCCTGGTTGGTAATTCGACCATGATTACTACAAGATACCTGGCCGCTAGACATTTTAGCTGACGTGGGCTAATTGAGTGACTGTCAGTGACTGACATAAGAAAACTGCTAATGTACAACCTCATTTCAAAATTTCACCTTGTGTATTCTACTATTCCAACTCAACAGTAAATTGAGACCCAGACTGAGTTCCTAAACAAAAAAAAGTGATCCGCGGGCCTACAAAACGGCAGTTGTCCATCCCTGGTACAGCTTGTAAAGCTGAGAGCAGACACACACAGCTCTATCAGCAGGCTCCAAGTCAGCAGGAATAAGGACACATGTAGATTACAGGCCAAAATATAACACAGCAGGGAGATAAGAGCGGACCGACCAGGCACTTTCACAAATGGCTACTGGTCACACGCCCCACCATATACGGCCTGTCTTTCATCGTCATTACAGCTCAGCCTATAGGGAGAGAAAATAACTCTCCTACAGAGTCACGACTCCTTTCAGACAGCTATAGAGCCAGCCAGAGAAAGACTAGAAAGATGTAAAGACAGAATTTCTACATAGAACAGCAAGTTCTCAAGCAATGAAGGGAATTTGTATGAGGGAACAGGAGATTGTGAGAATCTCAAGCAGCTTGCTGTGTGGGTGAGACCTGTCTGTGTAGCTAGAAACCACTTCCATTCCAAACCTTTGCTCTGCCTGTCACTTCTAGTAGTTGGTGTTGGCTTTTATGTAAGCATGAACTCTACATGGTTGCAATATTTATTTGAACTATGACCCGTATTAGCCTGGGCCCAGATCTTATCAACTATGTTAAAGTTTCAACAACCAGAGGAGTTTGCTGTACACCAATAATGGTCAAACAGATCTGGAACCTGGCTAGACCTGTATGGGCTTAGGACTGGAACTGTAGCGATGCGAGTGATCTCTTACGTCAGCAGTGGGCCACAGGTCTTTGATGACCCTCTCGATCCTGTCCACCACCTCCATCCTCATCCTCTCCTCCTCCGCCCGAGGAGACATGTGCTTGTAGAAGTCATTGATCTCCTCATGGAGCCTGCAGAACACAGAAAGAAAACAGGGTTAGGGAGAGAGACAGAGAGACTGAGCGAGAGAAAGAACAAAAGGAGAAAGTAGCTTGTTCATGGGGATAGTAGGAGTCTGAAATAGATCAAAAGACACTGACAAAGATTGATGGCAGAATATAACGTAAGAAAAAAATCTAAATAACAGGTCTACAATACAATTGATGGGGTCTACAATACATAATTTATTATTTCAGTCAATGCAATTTGTAAACAACTTTCACTGGTGGCCCACTGAACAGCCACCAGAGACAATTACCCCAACCTACCATGTAATGGAAATGGTGAAAACAAAGACAACTACCCTGCCCTACAATCTAATGAAATAGAGAAAACAGAAATGACACTTCCTCAAACACTCTAGGCATTTGTGGGGTTAATCGCAAAGCATCATTACTACATAAACTGGCTTCTTTACCGGAGGCGTGTTATGTTAAAAGGCTAACTGCCAAAACCTGTGTGCCAACAAACTGTAATCAAGTAGCATCTACTGAAGACTGGAAGAATTGCATTAACTACAGGATTATGACAGACAGGCTGACATGTGAGAAAAGATCACAAAACCACAATAATGCAATACATCTACACCTTTGCTACAAATCATAGGGCATATTCCCACTGTTAGGGGTATGGACCAGTTCTTCACTGGTACCAAAGCAGTTGGCATAAATGTAATTTCCCTTGCCTACGGTCAATAGTTTGGGAGGACAATGCTTATAAGTACAAGTGTTGCTGTCCTCGAGTTAAAAATGGGTGCTTAACCAACAAATCGTCTTTACTAAACGATCAACAATGCCGCAGGGTCACTTCCCTTCACCCCGATAGTCAGGTAAACTTGGTCCTTGGATGGGTGGGTATGAATGCCAGGGCAGGTTTAGGGAGACCAGGGACTGTGGCAACTGTCAGATACATTAAACAATGGCACAGAGACAAGACCGTGACTGGGCCAGTAATTGACTGACTGACGGGTTATTTCTGCCTGCAATTCACCCTGCTGTCTGTCTATTATTAAAGCTGCAGATTGACCAACACACCCACCCACAGGGCCGAGACCAGAGGCTATAACAATAACACTAAAGACTGGGTCACACACACACACATTCACGTGATACTGATTGCCGCCCGCACACACACACAGCGGCCTAAACCAGCTGCCACCTCAAACTTTGACCCAACCAACACACGTCCTTGTTGTTCCAAACTCTACTGGTTAGCTCTTGTATGTTCTGGCCAGTGCTTAGTGTGGGGACAGGAAGCGGAGCAGGAACAGAATGGAGAGGAATCAAGCCAGTCAAAGGGGATTGGAGCAGACAACACGTGGACACGAGGTCTAACAAATCAAATCAAATTTATTTGTCACATACACATGGTTAGCAGATGTTAATGCGAGTGTAGCGAAATGCTTGTGCTTCTAGTTCCGACAATGCAGTAATAACGAACAAGTGATCTAACTAACAATTCCAAAAAAAACTACTGTCTTATACACAGTGTAAGGGGATAAAGAATATGTACATAAGGATATATGAATGAGTGATGGTACAGAGCAGCATAGGCAAGATACAGTAGATGATATCAAGTACAGTATATACATATGAGATGAGTATGTAAACCAAGTGGCATAGTTAAAGTGGCTAGTGATACATGTATTACATGAGGATGCAGTCGATGATATAGAGTACAGTATCTACGTATGCATATGAGATGAATAATGTAGGGTAAGTAACATTATATAAGGTAGCATTGTTTAAAGTGGCTAGTGATATATTTACATCATTTCCCATCAATTCCCATGATTAAAGTGGCTGGAGTAGAGTCAGTGGCATTGACAGTGTGTTGGCAGTAGCCACTCAATGTTAGTGGTGGCTGTTTAACAGTCTGATGGCCTTGAGATAGAAGCTGTTTTTCAGTCTCTCGGTCCCAGCTTTGATGCACCTGTACTGACCTCGCCTTCTGGATGACAGCGGGGTGAACAGGCAGTGGCTCGGGTGGTTGATGTCCTTGATGATCTTTATGGCCTTCCTGTAGCATCGGGTGGTGTAGGTGTCCTGGAGGGCAGGTAGTTTGCCCCCGGTGATGCGTTGTGCAGACCTCACTACCCTCTGGAGAGCCTTACGGTTGAGGGCGGTGCAGTTGCCATACCAGACGGTGATACAGCCCGCCAGGATGCTCTCGATTGTGCATCTGTAGAAGTTTGTGAGTGCTTTTGGTGACAAGCCGAATTTCTTCAGCCTCCTGAGGTTGAAGAGGCGCTGCTGCGCCTTCCTCACGATGCTGTCTGTGTGAGTGGACCAATTCAGTTTGTCTGTGATGTGTATGCCGAGGAACTTAAAACTTGCTACCCTCTCCACTACTGTTCCATCGATGTGGATGGGGGGGTGTTCCCTCTGCTGTTTCCTGAAGTCCACAATCATCTCCTTAGTTTTGTTGACGTTGAGTGTGAGGTTATTTTCCTGACACCACACTCCGAGGGCCCTCAACTCCTCCCTGTAGGCCGTCTCGTCGTTGTTGGTAATCAAGCCTACCACTGTTGTGTCGTCCGCAAACTTGATGATTGAGTTGGAGGCGTGCGTGGCCACGCAGTCGTGGGTGAACAGGGAGTACAGGAGAGGGCTCAGAACGCACCCTTGTGGGGCCCCAGTGTTGAGGATCAGCGGGGAGGAGATGTTGTTGCCTACCCTCACCACCTGGGGGCGGCCCGTCAGGAAGTCCAGTACCCAGTTGCACAGGGCGGGGTCGAGACCCAGGGTCTCGAGCTTGATGACGAGCTTGGAGGGTACTATGGTGTTGAATGCCGAGCTGTAGTCGATGAACAGCATTCTCACATAGGTATTCCTCTTGTCCAGATGGGTTAGGGCAGTGTGCAGTGTGGTTGAGATTGCATCGTCTGTGGACCTATTTGGGCGGTAAGCAAATTGGAGTGGGTCAAGGGTGTCAGGTAGGGTGGAGGTGATATGGTCCTTGACTAGTCTCTCAAAGCACTTCATGATGACGGATGTGAGTGCTACGGGGCGGTAGTCGTTTAGCTCGGTTACCGTAGCTTTCTTGGGAACAGGAACAATGGTGGCCCTCTTGAAGCATGTGGGAACAGCAGACTGGTATAGGGATTGGTTGAATATGTCCGTAAACACACCGGCCAGCTGGTCTGCGCATGCTCTGAGGGCGCGGCTGGGGATGCAGTCTGGGCCTGCAGCCTTGCGAGGGTTAACACGTTTAAATGTCTTACTCACTTCGGCTGCAGTGAAGGAGAGACCGCATGTTTTCGTTGCAGGCCGTGTCAGTGGCACTGTATTGTCCTCAAAGCGGGCAAAAAAAGTTGTTTAGTCTGCCTGGGAGCAAGACATCCTGGTCCGTGACTGGGCTGGGTTTCTTCCTGTAGTCCGTGATTGACTGTAGACCCTGCCACATGCCTCTTGTGTCTGAGCCGTTGAATTGAGATTCTACTTTGTCTCTGTACTGGCGCTTAGCTTGTTTGATAGCCTTGCGGAGGGAATAGCTGCGCTGTTTGTATTCAGTCATGTTACCAGACACCTTGCCCTGATTAAAAGCAGTGGTTCGCGCCTTCAGTTCCACACGAATGCTGCCATCAATCCACGGTTTCTGGTTGGGGAATGTTTTAATCGTTGCTATGGGAACGACATCTTCAACGCACGTTCTAATGAACTCGCACACCGAATCAGCGTATTCGTCAATGTTGTTGGCTGACGCAATACGAAACATCTCCCAGTCCACGTGATGGAAGCAGTCTTGGAGTGTGGAGTCAGCTTGGTCGGACCAGCGTTGGACAGACCTCAGCGTGGGAGCTTCTTGTTTTAGTTTCTGTCTGTAGGCAGGGATCAACAAAATGGAGTCGTGGTCAGCTTTTCCGAAAGGGGGGCGGGGCAGGGCCTTATATGCGTCGCGGAAGTTAGAGTAACAATGATCCAGGGTCTTTCCACCCCTGGTTGCGCAATCGATATGCTGATAAAATTTAGGGAGTCTTGTTTTCAGATTAGCCTTGTTAAAATCCCCAGCTACAATGAATGCAGCCTCCGGATAAATCGTTTCCAGTTTGCAGAGAGTTAAATAAAGTTCGTTCAGAGCCATCGATGTGTCTGCTTGGGGGGGGATATATACGGCTGTGATTATAATCGAAGAGAATTCTCTTGGTAGATAATGCGGTCTACATTTGATTGTGAGGAATTCTAAATCAGGTGAACAGAAGGATTTGAGTTCCTGTATGTTTCTTTCATCACACCATGTCACGTTGGCCATAAGGCATACGCCCCCGCCCCTCTTCTTACCAGAAAGATGTTCGTTTCTGTCCGCGCGATGCGTGGAGAAACCCGCTGGCTGCACCGCTTCGGATTGCGTCTCTCCAGTGAGCCACGTTTCCGTGAAACAGAGAACGTTACAGTCTCTGATGTCCCTCTGGAATGCTACCCTTGCTCGGATTTCATCAACCTTGTTGTCAAGAGACTGGACATTGGCAAGAAGAATGCTAGGGAGTGGTGCACGATGTGCCCGTCTCCGGAGTCTGACCAGAAGACCGCTTCGTTTCCCTCTTTTTCTGAGTCGTTTTTTTGGGTCGCTGCATGGGAACCATCCCGTGGCGCTGGTTGTAAGGCAGAACACAGGATCCGCATCGCGAAAAACATATTCTTGGTCGTACTGGTGGTGAGTTGACGCTGATCTTATATTCAGTAGTTCTTCTCAGCTGTATGTGATGAAACCTAAGATGACCTGGGGTACTAGTGTAAGAAATAACACGCAAAAAAAAAAAACTGCATAGTTTCCTAGGAACGCGAAGCGAGGCGGCCATCTCTGTCGGCGCCGGAAATTAGCAACTTCAGTGACCAACCAACACTAAGGCCGTAGGTAAACTCAGTCATCGGAGGATAAAATACTTATTCCCTTTCCTAATCTTACAAAGGAAACTAACAGCTTGAGTTGAATAGCAAGCTGCACATCCAGCATTATGATTGTTAGTAGAGCAGAGGCAGCAGTCCTGTTGTGTGAGCAGCTGTAATGTGAGTGAACACCACATACTGGAGGGGGTGTACTAGAGGCCAGGACACCAGAGGGCTGGGCTGGGGCTGTTGGGGACTGGCAATGGAGCAGGTCGCTCTGCCCGGACTGCCCCTTTACTGGGTCTGTTCACACACAATCCCAGTCACCCACAGGGCCATGTAAACACAGCACAGCACCCAGCCAATGACAGGCCTGCAGCACAGCTTCCTTTGGCAGGAAAATCAAAAGGAGAGTGGGAGAGAAATGGTAGCAATTTCTGAGCTTGTTTAGCCAAGCGTGTGTGCCTGAGAGGGCTCAGCTGTGAGAAACACTAGTAGCTACTGTAGATGATTCAGCCTGCTTGTCATTTGCGTTTCAGGGTTTTAGATAACACCTAATCCTCATCGACACCCAGACAGACATTCCTGGTGTAGCAGCCAGGAGTCCAACTGAAGGGCCCTGACCCGGTTAAACCCCAGCCGACAGCCGCCCCAATCACCAGCCTGTCTGTTGCCCCAATCTACACAGCAGTCCAGCAAGCCAGACAGTCATGCCAGTTCAATGCCATCAGTCCCTGGGTAGAAGTACTCCTCCCTGATGTGATGATACCAGGCCTTTCCAGCTACATCACTGCAGGTGTTCATCCTCAAACAATGATCCCTTTATATTCACACAGAGGGGTGTATCACACAGCTTGTAATATAAACAATAGGCTGCTAAACTAATCTAACTTCTACACCTTTCCTCACCCAAGCACCAGCCTCTCCCATTTTAAGTAGGCCAAGCTAACTCCTCAGGGCAGGTCCGGCAATTGTGTGTGAAGACACCCACCATGAGGTTCCCTGTCCTGCGGTACCATGAGCTGTTTTTCTGGACGGGCCAGGGCCTCACATTACAGTGTATTCTGAGGTGACTGAAGCGGAGCACTATGCAGGGGATTCCTCCTTCTATTTGTCTCTTCATTTCTGGTGTTGGTCAGACTGACAACGGAACAGGAGTTGAAGTACCTTCAACATGTGACACACACCCACCCACACACAGCAACCGGCCCACAGATACGCTCTGCAGAGGCAACCTGGCTGACAGCATTCATCAAGCCCAGTCAGTCACTGGAACAAAGACTGCACCGTGAACACACCTAGAGTCAACATAGCAAGGTATGACTACAGTGGGAACTAGTAATGGGGGAAAAAAATCTATACAAAAACATTCAATTAATGACAGATTATTTTGAGGAAGTGTATACTGGCTACAGCATCTCAACATGGCCAAAAGGTACTATTGCTGTTTGTTTTTCAAGCAAAGGTGTTAAGAGAATATGTGAGCACATTTGTTCGGTTTGCCGCCAGCTGAACTGAAGCATGCTGATGCCTTAAGTCACTCCATCTAGAGCCACCTGTAACAAAAGAGGACAGGGGAGGGGGCCGTCCTCAGACATACGCACAGGAGGGAAGCAGTCTGGCACTGGGCCGGGAAATACAGCCATCAGCAAGCCATTCATATAGAGTTCCCATATAGCCATTAACTTGGACACATTCAATTCAACTGACTGACACACACGTCACATATTGATTTGACGCGCATGCCACACTCCCTTCCATACATACACTCCCACAGAAAGACCATGGTCAAACTTGTGTCACACGGTACACAATGACTGATACACTTATCAGGGGACATCAAACAAATCTCACACCAATTTGGAGGCGATGGCAATAGAAATGTAGTGTGTGCCTGCCAGTCTCCTAGCAAATGTAGTTGTCTCACACTGCCAGCCTCCTACACTGTGCTTATAACAAACAAAAAACTGTGCCAGAGTCAGTTTCATTTCAGAGGGTCAGCCCAAGCATAGGCTCTCTATTCCAGCTCAGACCCGTGGTGCTGCTAAGTTTCATTTCACAGCAGCAGTGTCTGTCTGACTGGCTGTCTGTCCGCGTGAGAGGAGAATTGGTTTTGTTTCAGGGTTAAGCCACATCCTCTCGTCATCCTGGGAACCGGCTTAGACCAGGGGGAGCAGCCCAGTGCTTTTGGAGCATGTGAAAGAAACTATATCGCTCCTTCCTGAATCACATTACAGATCGCACAGCCTCAGCCAAAGGAACAGAACACAGACCCTTGGCACTTGGTAAAAGATAACACGCCTGCCTTAATCATATGGAAATTGTGTAATCGCCTCAGAGCGAGCAGGGCTTCCAGAGAGCTGAGCCTGGAGAGAGCAATTAGGCTTCACACACAGCGAGAGAGAGGCTCCTGTGGAAGGCAGAGCGGGACTAGGCAAACCCATTTGGGAGCTCTGGGTTTAGAGGAATGGTTTTGCAACTGAAACAGGCAACATCTTTTCCAAGATATAGATAGTGTAGTGTACTACTCAGCAGCAAGTGCCAGTAGGTTTCTGGGGCAGCAGAGTAGGTGTGGTGGAGGAAATGTGTCTTCATATGAAGGAGCAGGGGCGAGAAGGATAACTTTAGGGTCTCATCTGCAAGTTCACTGTTGAAGTGGCAAACTGGTACTGCTTATTGACCAGCTGCTCAGATGGACTGACAGTATAAAGGTGTGTGGGAGTCAGAGGGCATGGCATGTGTCTCAGTTCAGACACAGGCAGCAAAAGACACAGGAGAGACAAATCAAAACTGGCTGCCAAGTGCCTTTGAGAAAGGAGAGGGTTCGCTGGCAGATGGCTTTTCGAATGTGCAAGGCCAGCCCCCTGGTTTAGAACGGCCTCCACCGAACAGCATCAGAGCAACCAGCTATAAATACTGTAAAAGGATCAGGGACAGAAATAACAGGGTACTGTACCATGCCCATGTTTCATAGCGCTGCCAGAAACAGTGAGAGACATGTCATCCAGCAGGCATTCTCTTCACGTGAACCTGCAAAAACTTTCCTCACTCACTGCTTATTAGGCAGTCCCTCTGTTGGCAGTGCTACATGTGTAAATATGCCTCTCACACAAAAACATGAGTAGGCTAGCCTATGAGTGACAGGGCCAGCAATACGATAGTCACACACACACAGGAAAGGATGTCAACCCAAACCACACACTGGACATAAGGTGGCCAATTCATTATCATTATCAAAGTTGGAGACTTTTATCTCCCTCACCAACTTCAAACATCAGCTATCTGAGCAGCTAACCGATCGCTGCAGCTGTACATAGTCTATTGGTAAATAGCCCACCCTTTTCACCTACCTCATCCCCATACTGTTTTTATTTATTTACTTTTCTGCTCTTCTGCACACCAATATCTCTACCTGTACATGACCATCTGATCATTTATCACTCCAGTGTTAATCTGCAAAATTGTAATTATTTGCCTACCTCCTCATGCCTTTTGCACACATTGTATATAGACCCCCCCTTTGTTTTCTACTGTGTTATTGACTTGTTAATTGTTTACTCCATGTGTAACTCTGTGTTGTCTGTTCACACTGCTATGCTTTATCTTGGCCAGGTCGCAGTTGAAAATGAGAACTTGTTCTCAACTAGCCTACCTGGTTAAATAAAGGTGTTCTCAACTAGCCTACCTGGTTAAATAAAGGTGTTCTCAACTAGCCTACCTGGTTAAATAAAGGTGTTCTCAACTAGCCTACCTGGTGAAATAAAGGTGTTCTCAACTAGCCTACCTGGTTAAATAAAGGTGTTCTCAACTAGCCTACCTGGTTAAATAAAGGTGTTCTCAACTAGCCAACCTGGTGAAATAAAGGTGAAAAATAAATTTAAAAAAATAAAGCGTTCACCAATGCCTGACTTATCCTCCAGCAGCACTGCGGTGGCTCAGACTGGCTACCATAACCAGAGGATTTGGGATAAAGACAAGCGAGGGCTACGAGGACCCCAGTTGTGCCTGATCATTAGTGACCTTCTTGGCCTCATTGGAGTTATCCGGCACACACTAGCTGCGGTTGAAACCATGTGTTTAGTGCTGCAAAAAAAGCTTCCGGCTCCACAGGCTCCAAAACATCTGGCGTGCTAGAAGTCCAGCCATAAACACTAGACTACACGTATATTACACCATCCTCTTCAATTAAAGCCCTATGGCTCGATCCACCATAACATCTAGGCCTATATTCACAAGTACAGAGACCTATTGACGGACATAGACATCAAAGAACAATCTAATAAAGATCAATTGGGCTGCAAGATCTTGGGCTACCCCAAATACAATCTGCAGACACAATGCTACCAGATTTGAGCCATTAGCACTAGGCTAAACATTAGTAACAAGAGTCTAGTCTACTCAAACTTGTGTGTTTGGTCTAAACGTACTGCATGTCATGTCCTCTGAACTCCATGACAATTTCCACTCCATCTCTGAGCTCACAGGCTAGACTCTAATCACTGCATGACCCTAGTTTGCATATCAACCAAGTCATCATGGCTCCTCCCACTGTGTAAGGCCTTTGAAAAAAAGAGCCAGGATGCAACATGTGAGTGGCAACCTATCAGACAAGCATAGAGATCTGTGGTATACAGGTTGCATATTGAGTTCATCAAGATTGGAGAAGAGTACAAGGTGTGCTTTATCATCATTAGTCACATGGCATGAAGTGACACCTGTACCTAGGTAGGTTTCTCTTAATCTGCCTGGTTGAAAAGCATTTATTCAGGCTTATGAAAATGCAATTACCAGAAATGTTTAAATACATATACTTAATTAAATACAGTGAAAAAAGATTTCAAACATCCAATACTTTAACAATTACCATAATTTGTACAACAGAAACAAAACACCAAAAAAAACACAGCAGTCTCCAATTTAAACTTATTGTCAAACAGTATGACAATCAAAAGAAATAGGACTGTTTTTCAGTATTGATTTTGTCTGGGCAGTACCAAAACAAGAAACAAATCTACCTAACTAGCTACCCCCTATGCTGTTCAGACTAGAGGTCGACTGATTCAAATCGGAATGGCCGATTATTTAGGGCCGATTTCAAGTTTTCATAACAATCGGAAATCGGTATTTTTGGACACTGTATTGGCCATTTTACACCTTTATTTAACTTTTAACTAGGCAGTCAGTTAAGAACACATTCTTATTTTCAATGACGGCCTAGGAACGGTGTGTTAACTGCCTGTTCAGGGGCAGAACGACAGATTTGTACCAGGGATTCAATCTTGCAACATTTCGGTTACTAGTCCAACGCTCTAACCACCTGATTACATTGCACTCCACGAGGAGACTGCCTGTTACATGAATGCAGTAAGAAGCCAAGGTAAGTTGCTAGCTAGCATTAAACTTATCTTATAAAAAAACAATCAATCCTAATTACTAGTTAACTACACATGGTTGATGAAATTACTAGTTTATCTAGCGTGTTCTGCGTTACATATAATCGATGCGGTGCGTATCGTTGCTGCAATGTGTACCTAACCATGAACATCACTGCCTTTCTTAAAATCAATACACAGAAGTATATATTTTTAAATCTGCATATTTAGTTAAAGAAATCCAGGTTCGCAGGCAATATTAACCAGGTGAAATTGTGTCACTTCTCTTGCGTTCATTGCACGCAGAGTCAGTGTATATGCAACAGTTTGGGCCGCCTAATTGGCCGGAATTTTACGTAATTATGACATAACATTGAAAGTTGTGCAATGTAACTGGAATATTTAGACTAATGGATGCCACCCGTTAGATAAAATACGGAACGGTTCCGTATTTCACTGAAAGAATAAACGTCTTGTTTTCGAGATGATGGTTTCCAGATTCGACCATATTAATGACCTAAGGCTCGTATTTCTGTGTGTTATTATGTTATAACTAAGTCTATGATGTGATAGAGCAGTCTGGTGGTAGGCACCAGCAGGCTCGTAAGCATTCATTCAAACAGCCCTTTTGTGCGTTTTGCCAGCAGCTCTTCGTTGTGCGTCAAGCATTGCACTTTTTATGACTTCAAGCCTATCAACATCCGAGATTAGGCTCGTGTAACCGATGTGAAATGGCTACCTAGTTAGCGGGGTGCGCGCTAATAGCGTTTCAAACATCACTTGCTCTGATACTTGGAGTAGTTGTTCCCCTTGCTCTGCATGGGTAACGCTGCTTCGAGGGTGGCTGCTGTCGATGTGTTCCTGGTTCGAGCCCAGGTAGGAGCGAGGAGAGGGATGGAAGCTATACTGTTACACTGGCAATACTAAAGTGCCTATAAAAACATCCAATAGTCAAAGGTATATGAAATACAAATGGTATAGAGGGAAATAGTCCTATAATAACTACAACCTAAAACTTCTTACCTGGGAATATTGAAGACTCATGTTAAAAGGAACCACCAGCTTTCATATGTTTTCATGTTCTGAGCAAGCAACTTAAACGTTAGCTTTCTTACATGGCACATATTGCACTTTTACTTTCTTCTCCTACACTTTGTTTTTGCATTATTTAAACCAAATTGAACATGTTTCATAATTTGAGGCTAAATTGATTTTATTGATGTATTATATTAAGTTAAAATAAGTGTTCATTCAGTATTGTTGTAATTGTCATCATAAAAAAAAACGGTATCGGCGTTGAAAAATCATAATCGGTTGACCTCTAGTTCAGACTACATTAACTCGACTGGCTTTCAAATTGTCCAGAAGGGGAGAAAATATCAAGACATTCTTCTTTAAGCACATAGGATGGCTGTGCTTAAGGGTTTCCCCATACGTGCTGGTAGAGGGAAGGGTATATTACCCACAGTCCAAAGGACACGCAGCATGTATAGCTCTCTGCAAGTCCTCGCCTCACCACCTGGCTGTATGCCAGAAGGGGGACATGACAATGACCTTTTCTCAATTAGGTTTGTAAGACATGTCAAAGATAAAATTATAAGTAGCGTGTCATTTTAAACTGTTTGCATGCTTTTCCCCTTCAAGAAAACAATAGCTGATTCAAAGAGGGTGTGGCAGACTTCAAAACTCTTCCGTGAAGGACTCCGGTAGGATACATTTGTTTCCTTGGCAAAAAGGAGCCTATTGAGGAGGCGCAAACTCAAATCAAATCAAAAAGAAGAGTATATCTCTGACAGCCAGTACAGTAAAGGCGCTATAGCTCTATGAGTGGTGCTGTGTTGGGGTAACAAGAGGTGATATCTGGAAGCTGGAACTGTGGGACTTGGATCATAAATCTCAGAGATGGTTCTAAAAACAATAATGTGCTTTTCTGATAGTCACCGAGCGATTAGCAGCACATTTAGATGGCCCACGGGAAAACTACAAAACTAATCTGGTACTGTGTGACCGCTGACCTCAACACATAGGACCAAGGACAGGGTTGTGTTCAATAGCACCTGTAGGGCACACTGTAGCAAAGGGTAATGAAAAATGTCTTATTGGACAAGTTCAGATAGTCCCTCCCTGTTTCACTTCAGTTTGGTAAGTTTTCTCCGTTTTGTGCCTAGTGAACACAACCCTGGTCTTTCGACAGCTAGTTGTGTGTGACAGCACAGTGCAGCCATACTATTTTAGGCAGTCCACTCCACTCACACACCAAGACAATTTCTGGGACTTTCACAACAGCTTTTGTTTCAGTGAATCAGAGCTGGCTGAACGCCATTGCTGCTCCAGAGCTCATTGGATGGAGGGCACTGGGACTTCAGAGAAAGAGCTCAGGTTTCTCTCCAGGAGGGGCGTTTTTTGGGGGGAGAGTGAAGCCAGGACATGCTCAGGATGTGCTGCATGTAAACACAGCACCCCTTATACATGAAGGCTGGACCTGCTGGGCTCAACCAAGCAGTACAACAACTCTGCATGAATACACACACCTTCGCCCCTATCTGCCCTATCACCACCCCAGCAACCAACAGTGCCTTACTCGTCCAAGGAAAATCGTTCATCTTCTCCCATCCTTTCGTTTCCTCTCCCCATCAAATTGTGTATGCAGCAGTGGTCACAATCTAACGAATGTAAAATCAACCCCTTGACTAATGCGAGCCTGAATAGGCGATCCCCCAGGTATCACAACCAAAAGGAAAATGCACCTGGATGTGAATTTTGTACATAATGTTTCTGCCACCGCATCTTAAAGCAAAACATAGCTTCTGGATATCAGGACAGCGATCACTCACCTCGGATTAGACAAAGAGCTTCTGGATATCAGGACAGCGATCACTCACCTCGGATTAGACAAAGAGCTTCTGGATATCAGGACAGCGATCACTCACCTCGGATTAGACAAAGAGCTTCTGGATATCAGGACAGCGATCACTCACCTCGGATTAGACAAAGAGCTTCTGGATATCAGGACAGCGATCACTCACCTCGGATTAGACAAAGAGCTTCTGGATATCAGGACAGCGATCACTCACCTCGGATTAGACAAAGAGCTTCTGGATATCAGGACAGCGATCACTCACCTCGGATTAGACAAAGAGCTTCTGGATATCAGGACAGCGATCACTCACCTCAGATTAGACAAAGAGCCTCTGGATATCAGGACAGCGATCACTCACCTCGGATTAGACAAAGAGCCTCTGGATATCAGGACAGCGATCACTCACCTCGGATTAGACAAAGAGCTTCTGGATATCAGGACAGCGATCACTCACCTCGGATTAGACAAAGAGCTTCTGGATATCAGGACAGCGATCACTCACCTCGGATTAGACAAAGAGCTTCTGGATATCAGGACAGCGATCACTCACCTCGGATTAGACAAAGAGCTTCTGGATATCAGGACAGCGATCACTCACCTCAGATTAGACAAAGAGCTTCTGGATATCAGGACAGCGATCACTCACCTCAGATTAGACAAAGAGCTTCTGGATATCAGGACAGCGATCACTCACCTCAGATTAGACAAAGATTCTCTCTTCTAGCAGGACGCACAGGACATACTTCGAACATCTGACAAGGCCAACATCCCAGTTATTGGCAAGAGGAAGAGACGCAGGTACAGAGGACACAGAGCGGGGTGCCTTGTAAGGACCCACAGAAGGCGAGTGGAAAAGCTGCAGTTACCGTCATTATTACTCGCCAATGTGTAATGATTGGACAATAAATTAGACAAGGTACAATCACGAATATCCTACCAACAGGACATCAAAAACTGTAACATGTTATGTTCTACAGAATCGTGGCAGAATGATGATATGGATATTCAGCTCATGGGATATACGCTGCACCGGCTAGATAGAACAGCACACTCCGGTAAGAAGGGGGTCGGTCTGTGCATATTTGTAAACAGCTGGTTTTCATCTATACTTTTCGTGCCTGTTTATTTCCCACCACAGACGGATTGCTGGCACTAAGACCGCACTCAGTCAGCTGTATAAGGAAATAAGCAAGCAGGAAACAGCTCACCCAGAGGCGGGGCTCCTAGTGGCCGAGACTTTAATGCAAGGAAACTTAAATCAGTTCTCTCTCATTTCTATCAACATGTTAAATGTGCAACCAGAGGGAAAATAATTCTAGATCTCCATACACAAAGACGCAAAGCTCTCCCTCGCCCTCCATTTGGTAAATCTGGCCACAATTCTATCCTTCTGATTCCTGCTTACAAGCAAAAATTAAAGCAGGAAGCACCAGTGACTATAAAAAAGTGGACAGATGAAGCAGATGCTAAACTACAGGACTGTTTTGCTATCACAGACTGGAACATGTTCCGGGATTCTTCCGATGGCATTGAGGAGTACACCACATCAGTCACTGTCTTTATCAATAAGTGCATCGAGGACGTCGTCTCCACAGTGACTGTACGTACATACCCCAACCAGAAGCCATGGATTACAGGCAACATTAGCACTGAGTTAAAGGGTAGAGCTGCCGCTTTCAAGGTGCGGGACTGTGACCCGGAAGCTTATAAGAAATCCTGGTATGCCCTTCGACGAACCATCAAACAGGCAAAGCATCAATACAGGGCTAAGACTCAATTGTACTACACCTTCTCCTACACTCGTCTTATATGGCAGGGCTTGCAAACTATGATAAACTACAAAGGGAAGCACAGCCGCGAGCTGCCCAGTGACACGAGCCTACCAGACGAGCTAAATCACTTCTATGCTCGCTTTGAGGCAAGCACCACTGAGGCATGCATGAGAGCATCAGCTGTTCCGGACGACTGTGTGGTCACGCTCTCCGTAGTCGACGTGAGTAAGACCTTTAAACAGGTCAACATTCACAAGGCTTATGTCCCCGATTGAGTCTAATACCAACATGTTTCAAGCAGACCACCATAGTCCCTGTGCCCAAGAACACGAAGGCAACCTGCCTAAATGACTACAGACCCGTAGAACTCACGTGCGTAGACATGAAGTGCTTTGAAAGGCTGGTAATGGCTCACAACAACATTATCCCATAAACCCTAGACCCACTAACATTTGCATACCACCCAAACAGATCCACAGATGATGCAATCTCTATTGCACTCCACACTGCCCTTCCCAAAAAGAACACCTAAGTGAGAATGCTATTCATTGACTACAGCTCAGCAGGCAACACCATAGTGCCCTCAAAGCTCACCACTAAGCTATGGATCCTGGGACTAAACACCTACTGCAACTGGATTCTGGACTTCCTGACCGGTGCCCCCCGCACATTGGCTAGCCGGACTATCTGCATTGTGTCCCGCCACCCGCTCTTCTATGCTACTGCTACTCTCTGTTTATCATATATGCATAGTCACTTTCATACTACTTCAATCAGCCCTACTAACCGGTGCCTGTATATAGCCTCGCTACTGTAATTTCTCAGTCTTTTTTACTGTTGTTTTTATTTCTTTACTTATCTATTGTTCACCCCATAAAATTTTTTTCAACTTAAAATTGCACTGTTGGTAAGTAAGTTTTTCACTGTAAGGTGTTGTATTCGGCACGTGACAAATTTTGATTGGATCACTTTCCAATTTTGTGCTTCCCAGTTGGGGAAGAAAGCTAATGAAACATTTCCAAAACCAGCCTGAAAAACACTTTCTGAAAGAGACACTATCAGTTGGCAGATGTCTAGGCTTTACATTTATACATTGTGAAATATCTGTTAATAATGCAGCTCAGTAACTAAGCATTGTGAGCAGAATAAGAACCAGGAGTTTGAGAGACCGAACCTGACTGTACAGTAAAGGTTGGGGTATTAGAGTAATCACAAAGGAATGTCCTTATGCAAACAGTGTGCTTCATATTACTATAAATGAGGATCAGCCTGGCTAAGACTTTGCTCTGGGCTCCTATGCTTGTCAGGCACGTAGAAGAGAAAACAAAAACGCCTCTACACCTCAGCCTTTAAAACAACACCCCACCCACCTCAGGACATTTCTCTAGTTTAAACTAGTAAGAACTGCATTTCTGAAATAGCTCTATGTCACACTAAGATTATATAAACTAATTGGTCAATATGTTTTTTCAAGACAGACCTGGTCCATTATACTTAGACTAATAAACAGAGGAGACTCAGGCAAAATAACAATGATAAGATATGCACCTGGATGGTTGTACATTTCAGCGTGTCTGGGGAAATAACCTCTGTCATTATAGAGAAAATGGTTACAGTAACCTAACCTCTATATCTGCTTTCTACCAACCTGTCATATTGATCATAATCAGTAAGCTAGTATAGCCAACCTATGTAAAGACAGAGTGTACTCTGGGCTCCCGAATGACGCAGCGGTCTAAGGCACCGCGGTTTAAGGCACCGCATCTCAGTGCTAGAGACCCCGGTTTGATTCTAGGCTGAATCACAACCGACTGTGATTCGGAGTCGCGTAGGTTGGCACACAATTGGCCCAGCGCAGTCCGGGTTAGGGTTTGACCGGGGCAAGCCTTCATTGTAAATAAGAATCTGTTCTTAACTGACTCGACTAGTTAAATCAACCAAATGTATTTATAAAGCCCTTCTTATATCAGTTGATGTCACAAAATGCTGTACAGAAACACAGCCTAAAACCCCAAACAGGAAGCAATGCAGGTGTAGAAGCATGGTGGTTAGGAAAAACTCCAGAGGAAGGCCGGAACCTAGGAAGAAACATAGAGAGGAAGCAGGCGGGTATGACGGGTGTACAGTCCTCTTCTGGCTGTCCCAGGTGGAGATTATAACAGAACATGACCAAGATGTTTAAATGTTCATAGATGATCAGCAGGGTCAAATAATAGTAGTCACAGTGGCTGTAGAGGGTGCAACAGGTCAGCACACTTAAATAAGGGTTTCATAAAAATACTAGAGTTCAGACTCTACTAACAGGACCTTTATGGCTGGGGGGGGGGGGGGGGGGGTATACTTGCCCTGTAGCTACACGGTTACTACCACAAGCCACACTAACTGTTCATCCCTGATATCTATGTTTGTGTCAGAAGTGGGACAATCTGTCAACTCTCAGGCCTTTATGTATGGAACACTTTGAGAGAAGGGGAATAGTTTAGTCTCCCTATACATGTGGTGTACTATGGCTTCTGAACAAGATTTCTGACCATTTAAGATACATGATGTGCATAACATTAGAAGCCTCCTCCCCAAGTTGGCTATATTCACTGCTTTAGCACACTCCGCAACCCGGATGTCCTAGGCGTGTCTGAATCCTGGCTTAGGAAGGCCACCAAGGGGAACAGCCACTCCAAGTCTCAGAGCGAGTGACGTTTGAAACGCTATTAGCGCGCACCCCGCTAACTAGCTAGCCATTTCACATCGGTTACACCAGCCATTAAGCTGATAGGCTTGAGGTCATAAACAGCGCTATGCTTGCAAAGAGCTGCTGGCAAAATGCACAAAAGTGCTGTTTGAATCATTTCGAAAACAAAACGTTTATTATTTCAGTGAAATACAGAACCGTTCTGTATTTTATCTAATGGGTGGCATCCCCAAGTCTAAATATTCTTATTACATTGTACAACCTATCAATGTAACCTATCAATGTTATGTCATAATTATGTAAAATTCTGGCAAATTAGTTCTCAATGAGCCAGGCTGCCCAAACTGTTGCATATACCCTGACTCTGCGTGCAATGAACACAAGAGAAGTGATACAATTTCACCTGGTTAATATTGCCTGCGAACCTGGATTTCTTTTAGCTAAATATGCAGGTTAAAAATATACACTTCTGTGTATTGATTTTAAGAAAGGCATTGGTGTTTATGGTTAGGTACAGTCGTGCAACGATTGTGCTTTTTTCACAAATGCACTTTTGTTAAATCATCCCCCTGCATTGCATCGATTTTATGCAACGCAGGACACGCTAGATAAACTATTAATATCATCAACCATGTGTAGTTAACTAGTGATTATGATTGATTGTTTTTTATAAGATAAATGTAATGCTAGCTAGCAACTTACCTTGGCTTCTACTGCATTCCATAACAGGCAGGCTCCTCGTGGAGTGCAATGAGAGGCAGGTGGTTAAAGCGTTGGACTAGTTAACCGTAAGGTTGCAAGATTGAATCCCCGAGCTGACAAGGTAAAAAACATGTCGTTCTGCCCCTGAACAAGGCAGTTAACCCACCGTTCCTAGGCCGTCATTGAAAATAAGAACGTGTTCTTAACTGACTTGCCTAGTTAAATAAAGGTGTAAAAAACAGCCAAATCGGTGTCCAAAAATACAGATTTCCGATTGTTATGAAAACTGATTAAATCGGTCGACCTCTAATGTGGACAACTACAAATACCTAGGTGTCTGGTTAGATTGTAAACTCTCCTTCTAGACTCACATTAAGCATCTCCAATCCAAAATCAAATCTAGAGTCGGCTTCCTATTTCGCAACAAAGCCTGCTTCACTCATGCCGCCAAACATACCCTCGTCCCCATATGACTACCTCATCCCCATATTATTACTTACCCTCTTGCAACCCAGTATTTGTACTTGCACATCATCTGCACATATAGCACTCCATTAATGTTAAATTGTAATTATTTGCACCTCTATGGCATATTTATTGCCGACCTCCCTACATTTGTACACACTGAACATAGATTTTTCTATTTTTATTTTGTGTTATTGACTGTACGTTTGTGTTTATGTGTAACTCTGTGTTATTGTTTTTGTCACACTGCTATGCTTTATCTTGGGGGGAAAAAAACACGCTGTTTAATAAAGAACAAGTCTTGTTCCTTCAACATAACATTGGCGACGATGTCTTATTGTTGTCCCATGTAAAGAAGTCAGAGTAGATCAGCTGTCTAAAGAAATGGATGGATTTCTTAAATCTCGCAAATCTAAATGTGGGAAAATACTGACTATGACCAAAAGTATACTATTTACACCTTTTACTAGATTTTGAACTAGAATAGATGCTTCTATTATATCAACCAGATAATTGTTTTTTCGTTTTTAATTGCTGCAAATTGGCAACAGTGAAACAGACGAGAAATACCAACATTAGTTAGGCAGGCTTAGCCTGACAATCAGTAACGTGTCAACTATCAATAAAATAGTTCTGCATTGACTTGACTATGCTTCCCAAACAGTACTCGTGCTTTTAGTCAAATGTGAGTGGAATGGATTCGATTTTTTGCTATGCTCGTCAGCGTAGCGAACACATGCAGATGTTGGCAACCACGAGGTAGCTAGCTACCAAGGTCATAAAACAAACTACTGGAGGTAGCTAACTAACTAGCTAGTTGACTGTCCCATTGCCTTCAACTGACCTTAGCTGGTTAGGAACGTCCCCTAAATAACGGATAAAGACGCGTGACGGTCAAATCGGCACGCCTAAATATGGCTATGATGTCTAACCATAGCGATATGTGCGCTCACTTCACCAGCCAAGTTAGCTGGCTGGCTAGTTGTCTAACAAACTAACGTTCGTGTGGCAGAGATAGATAACGTTAGATAGATAACGCGTGGTTTATAATTAACTTGAACCGTTGTATGAGCTAGCTAACGTTACTTGTTGCTGGTTTTTATTTGTGTAATTTTGTTTCTTACCCCAAGATTCCTTCAGAGTAGTTCTTGACTTTCCATGGTGTTCCCGTGTAACCACAGCCTCCGGTATCGAGGCTACTGTTGAATCCATAAGTGCTAGCCTTGTTGTCTCTTTTCCTTTTGTTGGGGTGTCCCGAGACCCCAGAGACCCGAGAACACACTTGCCCCCCTGCGCTGCCCCTCCCCAACGATGAACGGTTGTTGTGGTTGTTATTAGCTTCCAACGGAATAAAGTCTCGTTGTTCGACTACATCTCGGTCTTTCGTTGAGTTGGACATTCCCTGGTTCCGGGGTTCGCTGTTAGTGACAGCTCCGTTCTTGCACGAGATCACGTTACCCAATGTCCCGTTGATGTTCTTTTTCGGACTGAGGCTTGACAAACTACCCGTGTTACAGTTGTTATTGAAGTACAGATTCCCCAGTCCTTGAGTTGTTTCCCAAATCTGCATCCACAGGCTGTTGGCTGGTCCACGTTGTTCTGGCTGAAACCACGCGATTCTTGGATCCATCAAACGACACTGCCCCAGAGCCAGGCTCAGTTCGCGTAGCTAAAACTAGCACAGTGGCTAGCTAGCTAACCTCACTCGTAAGCTTCACAGCGGACTAACGTTAGCTAGGTAGGTTACTTCAAATTGCTATAAAATATCTAAATCTGCCATCCATGAGTTAAAACGAATATCAGTTATTATTATTATACAGTAGGCGATGTTGGCAAAGTTTGGATTCAAGAATAAAGGAAACGTGCGCGGTTGCCTATAGAAGCGATTCTGACCCTTTCCTTCTGATCGTGGGTCCTCAATGGCGGACACTGCGCAGCCGCAGATTCACACAGAGTGAAATGGTGATTCGAAAAGGGCGGAGAAAGTGTCGTTCTTACGCAAGAGCAGAACATGTTACTTGTTGCGTAACAATGGGCGATTGATGAATTATTTTCACAGAACATGGGGTACACACACTGAAATAAGTATGTGGGAGGCTTGTAATAAAAAAAAGCAAAAATAGACCGAACTTAAATGGTTATTTCATGACAGGACATTCTATCCATCAGGCTGATACATTTAAATTCCATTATTTCTAAGTATGAAAGCAGCATATCAATGCGGAGGCAATAAACCAACAGCAGTGCCTTCTCCCTTGTCAATGAAACCACCATTGCTGAACTATTTTCTAAATCCAAAACCACAACTTGCTCCCTTGACCACTGCCTTAGTTAAGGCATGCCTCTCTGTTCTCTGCCTCCTGGTGGTCAAGATTGTAAATGCATCTCTCATATCTCAAATCAAATCAAATTTTATTTGTCACATACACATGGTTAGCAGATGTTAATGCGAGTGTAGCGAAATGCTTGTGCTTCTAGTTCCGACAATGCAGTAATAACGAACAAGTAATCTAACTAACAATTCCAAAAAAACTACTGTCTTATACACAGTGTAAGGGGATAAAGAATATGTACATAAGGATATATGAATGAGTGATGGTACAGAGCAGCATAGGCAAGATACAGTAGATGATATCGAGTACAGTATATACATATGAGATGAGTATGTAAACCAAGTGGCGTAGTTAAAGTGGCTAGTGATACATGTATTACATAAGGATGCAGTCGATGATATAGAGTCCAGTATCTACGTATGCATATGAGATGAATAATGTAGGGTAAGTAACATTATATAAGGTAGCATTGTTTAAAGTGGCTAGTGATATATTTACATCATTTCCCATTTCCCGTCCAGATGGGTTATCTGGTATTGTTCTTACTCCTTTGAAAAGAACGGCAAAAACTTCCATACGGAAGAAACAGGGCCTGGACCCCGAGTTTCTCACAAACTACAGGCCCGTCTCAAACCTCCCCTTCCTCGCCAAGTGCTTGAGTGGGTGGTAGCATCACATATCCAACAGAACATGACCTCTCATGGACTTTTGGAACCCAAACAGGTCGGGCTTCCAGGCTGTGCATAGCACTGAAACTGCTGTGGTAAATACTAAAGACAGACCTCTTCACACAGGCTTACCCATAGTCTCTGTTGTCTTTGCTTTTATCTTCTGTCTAATTCACTTCCTTGATTGGTCTGTCATGTTTAGTGTTCTCCATGGTTAATCTATGTCATCATGTTTAGTGTTCTCAATGGCTAGTCGGTCATCATGTTTAGTGTTCTCCATGGTTAATCTGTCATGTTTAGTGTTCTCAATGGCTAGTCGGTCATCATGTTTAGTGTTCTCCATGGTTAATCTGTCATGTTTAGTGTTCTCCATGGTTAATCTGTCATGTTTAGTGTTCTCAATGGCTAGTCGGTCATCATGTTTAGTGTTCTCCATGGTTAATCTGTCATGTTTAGTGTTCTCCATGGTTAATCTGTCATGTTTAGTGTTCTCAATGGCTAGTCGGTCATCATGTTTAGTGTTCTCCGTGGTTAATTTGTCCTTATGTTTAGTGTAACGGTACTTTTACATACTTATTTTTGCTTTTTATCCTGCTGATTTTCTTGTATATAAAGTGACTTTGGGTGTTGTGAAAAGCACAAAATACATTTTATATTCTCCCCAATATCAGAACAAGGTAATCAATTTACTTTCAGCAACCCAAATCATGTTAACTAAATCACCTTGTAAATGGATGGCGAGTTCTGCTTCATTCACATCTCACATGATCAGTTGACACTGGGCCTGTCCATCTCATTTTCCATGACAGCACAACATGACACCAGTCATGACATGGGGTCAGTTAGCGGATTCTTGTGTGACTACAACTGGTCATTCCTAACATTTCTGGCTACAGTATGATAGTGTGTGACGTGAAAGTTGGTTGATAAATATGTGTAAAATAAACCATATGTTCTGTAAATTTCTTTAAAATACAGCACATTGAAATGTACTTTTAATGCATAAATAATAATGTAAATGTAAAATAATTTGTCACTATGTACTGCAACATTCATTCATTTAAAATAGTGAACCTCTTTTCTTTTTTGTACACGTAATTATGTAAACACTCACTTAGCAAGGACAATAGTTATGCATTTCAGTTAAAACAAAAGGATAACCAACTTGAAAATCAGTTATATAGATGTTAAAGCGATAGTTCACTCAAACAATGATTTTTGGACTGAACAGTCCCTTTAATGAGGGTCTATTGTACTGTATATTCTGAGTCATTTCATCTCAGCCAGATGGTGTAGTAGTGTCAGGCTGCTATCATTTTTTCACCACAGTCTCCAAGTAGCCAATAAACCTTCTTAGGTTGACTTTGACGTTGTCCAGCACACACAGCTGCTCAGGGCTGTACTTTCCCTTCCCCTCTTTACGAATCTGCACATAGAGGACAGGAAACAGCAATTAAACAGATGACAACAGTGATTTGCATAAAGAATGCATACAAACTGTTCCTAGTGATGGGCTGCAGCTTTATTACCTTAGCCTTGAAGACAGGTTGAAGTGCCTTCAGAGCAGACAGTAAGTTGATGTTTTCAGCTGCTCTCTCTGCCTCGTCTCCATCCGCAAAAACATCAAACAGAGCATCCAGGGCTTCTCCACAAACCACAAGGTTGGCATCCTTTGTTGCAACTTGGAGTAAGGCATTGCCAATCATCTATAAAAATATATTACAGTGTTATTACATCATGGTCACATAGCCAAGATGGGTTAATAAAGCATAACATTTTTTTTTTAACTAGGGATGAAAATAATAAAGTACCTGTAGAGTTTCAGCTGTCCCATTCTCTTTAGCCAGTGTGCTTCCTGTGATGCCTAGGATGGCTAGAGCGTTCACTCTCACACTGACCACGTCACAGCAGGTCGCTGCCTCGCTCAGGCTCATCATCTGCTGGGGGGTCATACACTGGCAACACACACACAAACACAGACATAAACAATGAGTCATCCAAGAGACATGTTGGGATAGTGCTGTGGTACTATATAAACTAACAGACAGTTGACAGTAAGGCTTGGTAAAATGTACTTCAGAGGGAAACGCTCCTCTGCTTGAGTCAGATGTCTTACCTGTGGGATTTTCATATAGGCTATGATCTGTAAGAGGGATCGCATGGCACTGGTAACTGCCTCAAGGAATTCCTCCTCCTTAGGGATCTCTGAGTAAGCAAATGAACCAAAAATAAATTATGAATGAGACAATAACTCTCCTTTGTTAAGGTCATTGCTGTGAAAGTGAATCAACCTACCTAGTAAAAAAAAAGATTTAATACAAATAATGAAGAGATGGTACGACATGTAGATCTAACCTAGAGGACTGAAGACCAGCGTGGACAGGTGTTGTGCGACAGCCTGAAGAGCGGCTGCTCCCCCTAGGGACTCAGCGTCCATAGTAGACAGCATGTTGTGAAGGCACGTCAGGGCCCTGTACTGCACCCGATGCATCCTGGGGGAAAATGGATTTTAGTCAACTCCTAAAGGCAGGTAGCGTTGTGGTAAACAAAGTGTACACCCAGTAATGCCATTATTAACTGGGGCCGTACATTGACGCATATTGGTTCTGTGGTACTAGGATCATGACAAACCACTCAAATTATCTCATGATCTAGTAGATCACAGAATATCTAGTGTCTCATTCTTTTTAGGGCAAAGAAAATGACAACATGCTAGACATAATTACTTTTTTATCAAGATTTTCCAGGTGGGATTGTGACGACATACGTCCATCGCCTCGCTGCTGGGGAACTGGGTCTTCTTGAGAACCTTGAACATATAGAGACATGGATGGTTATCACCTTCATACAGTGTAGTGGCTATAACAGAGACAGTAGGAACACACATTAGTCTAGTACCATGACATGACGTTATTTTATATTTTGCATGTGAAAACAGAGGGAACATCAAAAAAGACAAACATGAGAAGTGAAGTGAAACAATTATGCTAGGTGAGGAAAGAAATCCCCCACACCTTCTCTGGGATGTTGTGGTTGATCAGAGCCGCGTGGACCTCAGCAGACAGACACAGTGGGGACAGGAGGCTGGTGTTCCCTTCAGAGAGGCCGTCAGGACACATCTCACTCTCGTCGCTGCTTGACGCCTCCTCCCACTCATCGTCTGACGGGTCTACAAAAAAAAACCACACAGAGCCACAACAGCCGAAGTACACCTCAAAAGCAAATAAAGCTCATTTTAAATCCTAAATATGCATTTGAGCATCAAACAGTAAACATGCTGTAGTCTTATCTATGAACATGCACCAGACAGCTGTGTCAAACAGTAATGAAAACAAAGCTCCCCAGGTCAGTACTGCTCTGCTGCCCAAACACTGCTGCCCACAGCACTCACCATCAGAGCAGCACATGTTGACGATGATCTCCAAGGACGTCTGCTGGGCTGTCAGCAACGCCGTCGCCTCCCTCAGCTCCTCCTTGCCCCTCTGGAGAAAGAAAAGCAGACTATTGGCACTGTAGCAGGGACACAGCCACCTCTTACGTCCCTGAGTAAACCCTGCTGTGTGTCCCTCTCTTCCTGTCTGCTGAACAAAGCGGTATCTCCCTGAAGAGAGAGCCACTACAGCTCTGAATACCAACTGCAATACTCTGTGCTGCTTCATCAATATTCAGCTGTTTCACAGCATTCAACAGTGAGGAGTCAGGTACGTACTCTGAATATTAAAAACTGAAAGTGCAATACTCTTTACTCAACCCTGTCACTTTGGATCTCTATAACCATAACTCAAAAGGGTTTGATGGGTTTGTTTCTGAGAAAAAAAAGGACAGGACTTACAGGCAGGAGGTCAGAGAAGTCTTTATCTATCTTGGTTGCCTTTCCATTCCTCCTCAGTCCAACCCCCTCCTCCTCATCATCCTCCATCTCCTCTACAGGCATATTCCCTGCAGCTGCCTGGTGGTCCTCCATGTTCCCTGCCTCTGAGGCAGTGGCACTGCGGGCCACCTCAACCTGGCGGAGCTGGGGTATCAGCGTGCCAGCATCCAGCTCCAAGCACTGGGACAGGGTGGCCATCAGGGCGGTGAGGGTCTGGGCCTGGTGGGCCGTAGGCAGGCTGCTCTTCAGGTTCCACACTGACCCTGTCAATAGACAGAGCACAAAGCACACAATGAGCACTGGAATCAGACTAGTTATTTAGTTAGACTATTAACAAACAGCTTCCAACCCCTGACTCTGACTTTAGTCAGAGATTGAATGCAGAGTGAATGACCGGTTGACATTGTGAGGTAAAAGAAATCTGTAAATAATGTGACAACAAATATGTTGTAGCCATACCTGCAGCCAGTGTTCTGAGCAGTGTGTGAGCCATGTCCGCCTGTGAGGATAGCAGCACACTCTCTAGAGTCCCTAATACAGCATTGTTCATACTACACAGCAACTCTGCGTTGTCCTCAGTCACTGTGTGCAAACAGTGGGCTAAAGACAAAGGTGGAGCAGGGCCTTACTACAAAATACATAATCAAGTCAAATATTTAAATGGTGAAAATGCTCATTAAAGTCGTGTGAAAATTAGTTTGATGAGACTAACCTGCAGACAAAGCCAGCTTGATGTTGTGAGTGTGTCGCTCCAGACACTGTAGGATAACATCCAGAATGCCTGCTTTGTTGAACACAGAGAGTGCCTGGCTACTGCTCTCACTGACAGACAGGGTGATAATTCAACAGGAGAGTATGGTGTGAAAGAACCATAGAAACATTGGCAAGCTAACAGAATGTAATAAAATTTTGGATCTCTATGGGTAGGCTACTGGACGCATGTCCAGATCACTAGGTGGACCGACCAGCTGACATTTGTGTTACTACTACTGTTACTACTACATTTAGTACTTTTTTCTTACCAGAGATTCCACAGCAAGTTAACTGCTTCATTGGCTACATCTTCCACTGTGTTTTTTGGCCCTTTTAACGAGAGGGCAGCATTGGTCTCAAACCCAGCACAGCACTGTGGAGAAACAGTACTGGGGTTCAGACACTTTGAAAACACCAGACCTGGATTCAAATACATGTGTATTTGAGTATCTAGTACTTAATATACGTTTTTGTGTGATTATTTTCAAATACACAGCCCAGAACAAGTACCTATATTTGAATGGTCATTTGTAAAAAAGCAAATAGGCTACCAAACCGTATTTGAGAGAATTTTCAAAATCTTATTTCAAATGCTGTTTCCAGGTGTATTTCCAAATACATTAAAATATTCAACTGCTTGTCTTTTCAAATAAAATATAGGCCTATCTATCTTAATACTTACTTTGAGTGTAAGTAACACATGTTTGAAGTAGTATTTGAACCCAGGCCTGGAAAACATACAGTCCTATAAAATATCTATGCATTGATGTGACTAACCATCAAGGAATGGAGGTGACTAACCATCAATGAATGGAGATATGTAGGTGCTTCACTTTTCAGACATGCACACCATGAAACATGTTGTTCAAAATGTGAAAAAACAACCTTTGCACAGCAGGGCCACACCCATAAATACATCAACTTTAAGGAATGATTTACGAGGGAAGGCCTCACCTCTCGAAGCAGAGCAGTCAGAGGAGTCATGACGTCCTGTTTCACCATGTCGTCACACACCTCATGACCCCCACAGGCACTCAGGTTCCTGATGTGAGAAGAACAATTCACTCAGTCTTTGACCGATAACTATCACATCAGTGCTAACAGTTAATTGAGGGTGTGGTATTTCAAGAGGACTCTCTCAGTTTCTGTTTAGCAAGCCAAAGCATCCTTCACTAACCAACTTCTGTCTTACAGCACATAATGGCTTCAACAACCATCTACATTCAAGTCTAATATTTAGCACACTCTCTGAACAATCTAGCCATATCTGATAGGCTTGATCCTCAGTCCAGACTCCACACCATCCCTCTCACATTTCTCAGGGTGTCTGTTAAGTGGCTAGTACTGGGTATTGAACATTCCTTTGAGAGGCTGAGGGCTTACCTGAGTGCCCCTGTGGCAGTCTCCCTGACGGCCAGGCTGCGGTCCAGCATTAGGGGCCCGAGACGTCTCACCGCATCCCGCTGGAGGAAGCCTGGGATGGTCTGGCTCTGCTGCACCACGCGTGATATGCTGGCACACGCAAACTCACGCATGTCTGCACTGGGACTCTGCAACTAAACACATACAGTATAAACAGGGGTTATTTGGACATTCACTTTTCCATACCATCTGTGTTCTTTTGTCTTCCAGTTGTATATGTGGGAAACACTGTTTAGTGTCACTGAACTAGATTTTATAATGTACTGAACAAAAATATAAAATGCAACAATTTTACTGAGTTACAGTTCATATAAGGAAATCAGTCAACTGAAATAAATTCATTAGACCCGGCCTAATCTATGGAATTCACATGACTGGGCAGGGGAGCAGCCTTGGGTTGGCATGGGAGAATTAGTTTTTCCCCAACAAAAGGGCTTTACTAGAGACAGAAATACTCCTCAGCTTCATCTGCTGTCCAAGTGGCTGGTCTCAGACGATCCCACAGGTGAAGAAGCCGGATGTGGAGATCCTGGCCTGGTTTCACATCGTCTACGGTTATGAGGCCGGTTTGATGCAAAATTCTCTAAAAACGACGTTGGAGGTGGCTTACATTAGAGAAATTAACATTAAATTCTCTGGCAACAGCTCTGGTGGACATTCCTGCAGTCAGCATGCCAATTGCACGCTGCCTCAAAACTTGATATATCTGTGGGATTGAGCTGTAACAAAACCGCACATTTTAGAGTGGCCTTTTGTCCCCAACACAAGGTGCACTTGATATGCCACACCAGTGGAAGTTTTATTTTTGCAAAGGAGAAATGCTCACTAACAGAGGTTTAAGCAATTGGTCAACAAAATATGCTTTTTGTGCATATGCAAAACTTCTGGGATCTTTTATATCAGCTCATGAAATATGGGACCAACAGTTTACATGTGTTTATATTTTTGTTCAGTATACTTCTGTAAAATATAAATGAATATTTTTATTTTGGGGGGGCACATTTGAGCGTGAACATAAAAACGTAATAACACGTGTTTGTTTTTTGCATATGCGGGAAGATCCTTAGGAAGACATTTAATTTGTCTTATGGACACATTGGTAAACAACATTGACATGCCTATGAAATGCAGAACTGACCTGCAAGCATTTATAAAATAGAGTGCAACATGTGATCAATTAGACCGAAATAACAGTACTGTTGTCAGATCTTGGGGTTCTTACTTTCTCCAGTAACTCCCCAGTTGGAGAGTCGACTCCATCGTGGTCCGGTTCCATTTCCTTTACAGCAGTTACAGACAGTCCCTCTGCGTTGAACTGTGGACGTCTAAATTTGTTAGTCTTACTTTTGCCCATAGCTTATTTGGATTAAGTGCGAAGCGATATTGATCTATCATGTAGTAGGCTGTCACACTCTCACGTTCCGCATCATTTTAAGACATGTGGAACATCCGTGGAGATTCGTCTGGTGCCGTAAAATGGTGCTTACTCTCGCAAAGCAGAAGGGGTGGCGTATTTATGTCGCAAAGACGAGACCAGGGCCCCGTTTTTACACTTTATAGATTAATCCTTCTACTCCCTTTGAAATAATTATCGGTCTAACATGGCTAGAAAACCACAAACTAATTTGCAGTGAATATAGTTAAACAATGCTTATACGTATGAATAAAATAAAAATAGCTGTAAAGACAATTACACACTGAGAAGATACTTTCAAACAAGTTGTACAGGCATTCACAATCTGAAGCAAAAGCATAGCGAAGTCTACAGGATGCAACCATATACTACAGTAAATCACAGGAAACGCATTTCATACAAGTATTTATTAAGTATATAACAATTCGTTTAAAAATAGAAAGATTTATCTAAAACAAATGCATGTCATCATTAGAAATAAACACATCTGAACTCATAGCGAATGAGTTATGTCAAAGGGTGTGTGAGCCCAGAAGCAGCTTTAAGGGAAACCATAACACTGACTGAGATGCTGTTAAAAAGGCGTTTGATGTCCTCTCCCCTCACAATCCTTCATTAATACATAATGGAGCACAACATAATCACCCCTCTGTATTTCCCCAATCTCCATCCTTCTTACATTGTTTCAGATCCTCCAAACAGGATTCTGGTCCTTGTGTCAGTCTGTCTTTCAGTGGGAATCAACATAGTCATTAAGAACATTTTATTTCCCCACCTCTCCAAGTTTGTGGTTATTGGATGTGTGGCCGTGGTTTGAGAATTAGTTTCCCCGTCTGTAAGAGACATAACCATCAAAGTCAATACAATGCATAGATGTACAGGGAATAATTCAAAATCATACTTTTAAATTATGTCATGGATGACCAAAAACATGACAGCTGAATTGAATTGATTAGGAATGAAGGTAATCGCAACGAAGATGATTTATGCAACTTACATCATCGCAGGACATGTTGTATTCCGCTAAAACTGTCCGACAGCGAGCTGCAATACTTAAAGAGAGTGAGTTAAAGGAGAATTGTCCTATTTCTGAAGTAAATCTCTATTTTTTTTATGTAAATGGCATGTTATAGAAGGGTCCAGACACTTCTCTTGTGATTTGGCTTGTTTTTGAGAAAATAACCACAACAGCGATTCAATTTCTCATTGCTTGTTGTGCAGTATCAGGCCACACAAGACATGAACAAAAGCAACAACAAAAAATTTGTGAAACAAACATGCTCTCAGTATAGTGATGTATAGGATTATTAAGGCCACCAGGTCCATAGCTGTCATTTACCATCCAACAGTATCACTATTTACTTAAAGGATTATTTACAGTACAGTGATGTAGGTCTTTAGATGTTGTACACATGAAATTGTGTCATTTCGAACTTTATCCGCAACATTTTAATCCATTTTGGTCAAGTAGCACTGTTTCCCCCACGCAGCTGTGCAGGTCGAGCAAGTCCCTATTGTACACAGACATAGCCCACGCAACACAGCTGGTAGAAGAAAAGTCTTGAGTTGCACAAAATGGAATATAACGTTGCGGATAAAGTTTGGAATGACACAATTTCATGTGTACAACATCTAAAGACCTGGGATACTATATTGACAATTCTCCTTGTTTAAAGTGTGGAACTTTAAACAAGAGGAAGGATACATTGATGGTGCAACAACTCGTTTGTGTATTCCAGCAAAGAACAGAGCGATCAAAGTGATGCAGCTGATGGTGAAGAACGGATGGTTCCACAACGATGAGAAGAAAGACACCTGAGAAAGACAGCCGGGGGTACAGAGAGATTATACAGGCAAACACACACAACCAAACTAAAATCACAAACACACTGATCTGTGTGAAAGGTATCCTACTTTATCACATACACAATCAAGCTGCCATCACAAACATACTGACCTTCTGTGTGTCAGGGTCTATCAACCAGTTCCAGGCTCCAGTTGCAGTACAAACAGAGACCACTATTAGAATCACTGAAACAATGTGAGATATTGAATTATATCACCATAAAAAAAAGTGCCAGAATAATGTGGGTCTGAATCCTGGTACAATAAAATACAAAATACTCAGGCTGGGAGGCCATTTACTCTTGAAATGATTATGGTTTGACAGTTGCAGTGTAGTCATTGATTATAGTTAGTTTCAATAGAGTCATTCATTATGGTTAGACAGAGTTGGAACTACAAATACTTACTTCGCCACCTCCCAGTTGCAGGTTGCAAACAGGAGACGTATTCTGTTAATCTTCTCTCAAAAGCTTTTAGATCTGCAAAAACAAGCTGTGCGTCAGGGCATTCATCTACATTTCTATCAATGTTCTTGATCAACACCACATGAAGGAACATACAATATCCTTTATATGAGCTGTGCTTGATTGGTTTGGAACCGATGGAGTATGTCAAAAAGTAAATTATGCACAACTACATAGTAAAGGCTCCGATTCCACTGAATTGCTATTGGAAGAGTAAATTGTAGCTTCAGAGTTAACCGTTACATCTTCATGAGGACGCCTGTCCAAAGGGATTGAATTATGTTTAGTTTGGACTGGCAAAACAAGCCTATAGTTAACGACCTTTGTGATAACCTGGACATAAATAGAATCAAACAAATGGGGTAAAGTACGCGGATACGTTTGCATTGGTTAACCGTTCTGGCGCTACCTGTCCTGGTGAGCGTGCAGCGGTGGTCTTCTGGGGCTAACAACGACCGGTATGCTAACTATTTACAGCATAGCTAGCTAGCCGGCTAATTATTGTAGCTAACAAGCCTTTGTGTGCATTTATTTTGTACAAGTTAATGTCGAACCCCCGCGGAGGGAAATCAGCAAAAATGTAATTAGCTTGAGTTTGGTATTTTGACGAATTTACAAATGAATGTCCTTTAATTAAGAGAAACGGTTAGCCTAGCTAGCGACGTCACCGCGGCTGGCTAATCAAGCTAACAAACGACTCAAGTGAATTGTGAAGGCACGTTTGTCACCGTGCGTTTTACTTTATAGCGAAACTTCACTTATAATAACATGCATCATGATTTGTGAAAATAAATTAATTTGCTTGCCATGTTGACTACCTTCGGCCTGTTCCAAGGAATTCATTGCTCTTCTCTCCGGCTGGTGGACGTGCTAGCTAGTTCTCCTGGGCAATTGGGAACAGGCGAAAACCTTAACGTGGATTGGCCGATTTCGGAAAATGTACAGTGATTGGTTTAAACCTAGCCCTAGCACGTACGCATCCACTCTTCAGATATGATCTGAAAGTAGGTTGCAGAGACTAAATAACCATTTAATATGTATTTGTTTAAATCATCTTTATTGACTGTTCAAAGACCGCACGAACAACTCTGGTGAAATAATGGTGTTATATTGACAGAATACTAAATGTGTTTAGTAAATCTCACTGATCTCGTTGTGAGGAATCTTTGGTCAATGTAGCAGCAACTGGATTTGCCTCGGCTACGTTACAATTACATCACATTAAATATGAAATGTTACAGGCAATCAAGTTCTTAAATAATGTAGCCAGCTTTGTTGTTTATGGGAACCAGCTTGTTTGCTAACTACACATAAACATTTCGTTCAGCACGTTATCCACATCATCAACAGATGTATCTTTCATATCGAAAACATCAAAACCATCCTGGTTGTTGTAGGTGACCTCACTGAAGGTCCAGCCAATTAGAGCTCTGAATCCTGTAGCCGTCTGCAGTGAGCAGATGGACTTGTTGGTGAATAGAGACTTTGGATCTGTCTGAAGACAGTGGGAAGTCTCTAGGAAATTATCAACCCCAGGGTGAAGCCTTAGATCTTCTTGGTTGGGCTCTTGTGTACCAGAGGCGAGTTGGTAAAGGCCTCATTGAGAACCAGAGGCTTTCGACCAGTCTTCTCCAACTTCCACAGGTCTCCATCTTGTATGAGATGGAAGACGTCAGGGGATTGTGGCTGGTCCTTCCCGGAGACGAGCTCAAGAGGGTACCATATTTGGGAGGATACCCCAAAGCTCACGTCTGCAATGTAAGCAGTCCAATCAATAAATATCCTTGTTCATGAGGTGAGAGTCTTTTGGGCCGAACTGGTTTATGGTGTTGTTGTAGACTCTTGAACCCAGTGTTACTGGATTATAACACATCTCTTTTAGCACCCAAGCAAAGAGGAGGTTATTCTCACAACACCAACCCCCCCAATTGCTCCTCACAATCTTATTGAAAATCAACTCATGGTCCATAGTGATCTTCTCACCACAGTGAATGCTGAGGTTTTCAAATGGTATTGACATCACATGGTGTTTGTGGACCTGGTTCAGTGTTTCAAGGTCTGGTTTAGAAAATGGGCCATGGAACCCGATCCTCTTGAAGTACTCTTCCAGATTCATTTTGTCCCAAGAGTTAACAAAACAAAGACACTGCATGAGTTTATGCTTTTGCAGGATTTACGACTACATATACAGAAACTGACATCCGCTAATGTCTCATTCACAGTTTGTTTTTCACATGGAGTAAGATCCTATTTTCAATTGAAACACCACCACATAGGCATTATCCTTGAATTGAAGGATAAAGGATTAAATAATAGACAAAAACTTGTGATACTACATGGAGGTACAGGCAGCTATTTTTCATTTCCATTTGATGATTACTTACTTTCACTGTTCAGAGTTCTGCAGGGCAAGAAGGGCAACGCAGTTGTTCATTAAAATAGATAAGAATGTCCCTTACATGATTAAAACGGAGCACCCTAGACTTTGCTCATGTACTGGAAAACAAAACTAAAGTTCACGAGTGAGCCTTGCATAAGGGACCTCCTCACTTGTAAAACACTGGAGCCTTGTGGTTAGTGATGGGTCGTTCGCGAACGAGTCGGCTCTTGTAGGTGAACATTGGGAGCCGGCTCGCATATCAGAAGAGCTGAATCTATTTATAAAAAATTAAGATATAAAAAAATCTAACGATTTAACCTCACCTGTGTTCCTGTCATTCAGACACGCAGTGTCAACCAATGAACCAAAGATGCACGAGAGAGGGCCGAGCCAACTCACTCACAGTCACACACTTAGCAGCGGAGGAGGGAGAGGAAGGACGGCTGTGAAAATAACATCTGGAAAGTGAGTCGGAAGCACAGTAGCATTTGGATACATTTTAATAATGTAGACAATATTGGAGCACAGTGTAGAATTTGCCAAAACAAAATCTCATATAAAGCTGGTTCTACGCAGAACCTACACCAGCATATGCGAACTGTGCACCCAACTGTGACGCTAGCCGTAGCGGAGCTTCGAGAAACTAGCGGGCCTGCTAGTGATAGTGGTGGAGCCAGCACCTCCACACTTGGAGATGTATCCACTCAGTAAAGTAGGCCTACTCCGCGACCCATGGCAACGCAGTCTTCTATGGACCAGTTTATGCCAAAATATGTCTGTAGCAAAACAAGGCCTAATTGATATTGCATTGGCTAAAATGATTGCCACCGATTTACAGCCATTTTCGATCGTGGAGGACAGAGGTTTCATAAATTATAGCATTAGTCTAAATCCAATGTACACAATCCCAAACAGGAAAATCCTTTCAAAATCACTTATTCCACAACTGTACGAGAGCACGCAGACTTCAGTGCGGGAAAGAGTGCTGAATATCAGGGGTAACCACTTCTTACATGTCGGTTACATGTCACTTCATTGAAGGTTTCTCGATGTCTAGCTGTCTTCTGGACTACTTTGAGTTAAGCGACAGACTCACCTCGGAGAACTTGGCAGAGGAACTGTTGAGAGTGGCCAGAGAATGGCAAGTATATGGAAAAGTGGTCTGTTTTGTTAGCGACAATGCAGCTAACATAACCAAAACCATGAACATTTTAAAATGGACCCATCATCCATGTCTTTCCCACACAATCAACCTGATTGTAAGAGATGCTCTGAAGGTGATAAAGCCCACTGTGGACAAAGTAAAAGCAGCTGTGGAATACTTCCACAGGAGCACAGTAGGTGCTGAAAACTAAAGTCTACACAATGCCAGAAGGGGATGCATGAGCTGAGGCCTGAACAAGACTGCACTACAAGGTGGAATTCAACATTTTATGTTGAAACGGTTTCTTGAGTCAAAGGATGCCATCATCTCTACCCTGGCCATTGTCAATGCACCTGTTGATGCTCTGACCCAAGAGGAATGGGAAGTGGTGGAGGTGTGCAGAGTCCTGGAACCCATTGAGCAGGTCATTGTGGAGATTATTGGAGAAAGGTACAGGAAGCAGTTATTACTACATCATTATTTAATCCAATATTATATATGTATAAGCAGTAGATGAGAATTTAGTATCCGTAGACAAAACATAAACCTGTACTAATAAGTTACTGTTCTCTCTTTTCAGCTATGTGACAGCCTCAAAAATTTTACTCCTGTTAAGGGTCTGCAGCGAATCACAGCCAGCCGCCAGAGAGAAGCAAATGTAACCACAGGACGTGACAGAGTTGATGGACACCCTATGTTCATCAATGGACAGAAAGTTCCACGGAATGGAATATAATCACGTGCTATCAGAAACCTCTGCACTTGACCCCAGGTTTAAGAAGTTAGCCTTCAGTAACGCCAGAGCGGTTGATGAGGCTCTTCAAAGAATAACCTCAGCAGCAGGGAGGGACAGCCCCAGCAGTCAGCTTTCTCAGGCACCAGGGCAACAGGAAGAAGAGGGATCAGATGGAGCAGATGCACCAGCTGTAGTGCCACAAACATCTGCTGTTTGGATGCTGTTTGACGAGAGAGCAACTGGGTATGCAGCATGAAGGAATCCCTCAGCAGATGCCATAATGGAGGTCCGATCCTATTTGGAGGAGCCCCTCCAGAGATCTGCAGATCCTCTGAGCTGGTGGAAGAACAAGGCTTCTGTCATCCCACGGCTTACGAAAGTCATGACAGGGAGACTGAGGGAAGAAACCGCATCAGCCCCTCGAAAGTGAGGCAGCTTGGATTTCTGAATGCAAATCTTTCATAAAAGCAAAATATAGTCAGCATTGCTGTGTGCTGCTGGTTATAACATGGCAATAAAGAAGAGAGAGAAAAGAGGGACCAGTTTAATGTTTTAAGTGGGATGCTGCAGTTTTGCACATTGTTATGTATTTTTCTTTGAAATGGTGCAATATTCTATTATTATGCTGTTCAGATTGTATTTGTTTTGAATGGTTAGATGTATATGCACTATGTTTTTATACATTAAGTTATACTTGAAATGTAAATGTTTAATCGCATTATTTTTCATAACAAACCAATGCATTTCCAGGCTGTATCACAACTGGCCATGATTGCCACAAGGCGGTGCACAATTGACCCAGAGTCGCAGGGTTAGGGTTTGACCGACAAGGACGTCATTGTAATTTAGAATGTTCTTAACTGACTTGTTAAATAAAGGTCAAATACATGTTTGTTTTTTTAAAGCTTTAATTCTCTGTCAATAAATAGGAGTTACCTACCACGACAAAAGTGTAAAGTAGGAAGTTTGCGTAGCGCATGCACTGACAAGTCATGAAACCGCTCGCAATTCCTTCCAAGAATTCCACTAGCTCCGCCCAAGGAAGTTGTTTGTAAGCCTGTCACACCGCGACGATAAGGTTGCTACGTTATAACGCCAAGGTAAAAGCCTGTTTTTCAATTGATATTAAAGTGTTTGATGTTCAATAGCCTCGATCACAGCCTGTAGACCAGTAAAATAGGTCAGCGATCTGATTGATACGGTACAGGTTTACACAACTGTCATTGTCGTACTCTTATGTAGCTAAACTAGTTTGCATCAAATGTTGCATAATGAAGCTAATGTAGCCAAACGTCAAGGTAGCACTATCAAGTAATAGGTCACAATCTTACAAGTATGGCTACGTGATGAGGTTGCAAGTTGTGATACTGCTGGTTGTTATACATTTCGGCACGTGTCACTTTTACAAATTCAATGTGTTAATTCATGCTCTCTCTGAAGGTACTGTGTGGTGTTATTTCAGGCACAATGACCTTCAAGTTTTCTTTTCAGTGAAATGGAAAAGGCGCGAATATGCACGTTTTTGATTACCGGTGGCAGTGGATACTTTGGTTTCCGGTAAGCCCATCAAAATATACATATTTTACATTGTTGCCTGTACATAGTCTTCATCTCTTCAATACTGAAGAGAACTTCTACATTACCAAGTGAATGTGCAAAATGATAAGGTAACAGTAGTTCTAAACCCCACTAGGGGGAGTTATCATACCAGTTATTCGAATGATGTTATTCACTATTGTCTATTTATTAGAATATGAGCTCAAAGTATTGTGGAGCTCCTGCACCTAAATATAAACAGTACTGCCACCCAAAATAACTATCTGCACCTATTTCAGTCCAAGTCAAGCACTGTTCATAAGTAGGCTAATGACTTTCCTATTTCGTTTTTAATGTTGAACTGAACATTCCTTGAATATCCCTCACTACATGTGAATGGTTTCCCTATACCCAATGTTCCAGATTAACAGGATCACTCTATTCTTCATTTCTTACAGCCTTGCCTGCTCACTACATAAAAAGGGAGCTAAAGTCATTCTGTTTGATATGAGCCCACCCAGCCTAGAGGTTCCAGAGGGCATTGTGTTCCTAAAGGGAGATATTCGTGAGTATGCTCAGGTGGAGAAGGCGGTCACTGGCATGGACTGTGTTTTCCACATCGCCTCCTATGGCATGTCTGGCAGGGAGCAGCTGAACAGGAAGCTGATTGAAGAGGTGAATGTCCAGGGCACAGAGCATGTCCTCAGGGCCTGTGTAGAGGCTGGAGTCTCCAGGCTCATCTACACTAGCACCTTCAACGTAGTGTTCGGAGGCCAAGTCATTGAGGGTGGTGACGAAAGCCTCCCCTACCTTCCTCTCCATCTCCACCCTGACCACTACTCCAGAACCAAGTCGGTAGCTGAGATGGCCGTGATGAAAGCCAGTGGTACAGAGCTGAAAGATGGGACAGGTGTGTTGAGGGCCTGTGCTCTGCGTCCAGCCGGTATATACGGGCCTGGCGAGCAGAGGCACCTGCCCAGGATCGTTGGGTACATAGAGAAGGGGATATTCAGGTTTGTGTATGGAGATCCAAGAAGTTTAGTGGAGTTTGTCCATGTAGACAACCTGGTATCTGCACACGAACTGGCTGCAGAGGCTCTGATGTCAGAGCACCAGCACCGCTCTGCTGGACAGGCATACTTCATCTCAGACGGAAGACCTGTCAACAACTTTGAGTTCTTCAGACCTCTGGTGGAGGGTTTGGGTTACTCTTTCCCCAAACTACGTCTACCCCTCTCTCTCATTTACTTTGTTGCATTCCTCACTGAGATGATTCACCATCTCATCGGCCCAATCTATAACTTCCAGCCTCTGCTCACACGCACAGAGGTGTATAAGACCGGCGTGACTCATTACTTCAGCATGGCGAAGGCCAAGGCCGAGCTGGGTTATGAGCCCCAGGAGTATAACCTGGAGGAGGTTGTGCAGTGGTTCAAGAGTAGAGGTCACGGAAGAAAACCTAGGGGTTCACGTCTCCAGCGACTGATACTAGATGGTCTTCTATTAGCAGCTCTAGTAGCTCTTGCCCTCTCATACCTCCCAGTGGTTGGCAGTTAATCAGCAGGCAGTAATAAAGTGATACATCTCAATGGCACATTTAAATGTTGAAACTTGTGCTATACTAGTGGTGATGGATTGTTTAGTTTTCCTTTTATTAATTCAAATGTTGACAATTTGTAAAAATAATATTAATAACCTGGAGTAGAGCTGTTCAAATTAAAGACCACATACCCTTGTCTTAATAAATTACCATGATTGTGTTTTGTGTAAATTCCAACAATGGGGGTGACCGGTATCCTAGTGGTTAGAGCGTTGGGCCAGTAACCGAAAGGTTGCTAGATCGAATCCTGACCTGAATCCCGAATCTCAAATCTGTCGTTCTGCCCCTGAACAAGGCAGTTAACCCACTGTTCCCCGGTAGGCCGTCATTGTAAATAAGAATTTGTTCTTTACTGACTTGCCTAGTTAAATAAAATAAAAAATATATATACCTAGTTAGATATACTAACTTTCTCTAAACTTGATTATGCATAAGAGACATCTCTTGGTGCAGATGTCTATTGGTACAAACAAAATTTGGTCCCACTTTAAATTAAGTACAACTTATAAAGCATACATAAAGACTTCATAAGCGCTACATAAATGCTTAAATAATCATCTATAACCATATGTCATAAAGAGTGACAACCATTCACACTGTAGGGTGAATTGCCAAATGTAACAACACACCATTTAATCTGTTTTTAAATTTATTTTAAAATGTAAACCTTATTTAACTACGCAAGTCAGTTAGGAACTAATTATCTTATTTACAATGATGGCCTATTTACAATGACATCACAATGACATTTCCTATAAGGGAAAGAACAACAGATTTTTACCTTGTCAGCTTACTGGCCCAATGCTTTAACCACTAGGCTACCTGCCGCCCTGATGACATACGCTTAAAGATGATTTGTGACGCATTTATGTAGGGCTTATGAAGCCTTTATGTATGCTATACGAAACCCTTTATAAGTTGTTCTTCATTTAAAGTGGGACCTAACATTTACATTGGTTGTGTTTTTACATCTCAATTGAAGATGGTACTAAGAAATATGACGGACAATGTATTGATGTTTAACACAAGACTTTATGCTTTTTTTTATACTGTACAACTTTGAAATGTTTCATGATGACCAACAGATTTTTTGTTAGTGTGTGATATCTTTTATCAGACGTGCTGCTGAATTCCTAACCTTTCTTGTTGTTTTGTGACCAAATCCTAATTGGGATCAATAATTTGTTGGTATCTGTAATAACATTTCCTATAGGGGATATTTTTCTTTATTTTAGTTGGATAATGGTCTTATAATATTATTGACTAAAATTACACGACTGACTTGATTTGTGATTTGTGTTTGTAATAAGTTGCACAAAGTAATAGGCTAACTTCATAAAAAATTGGGGACAAGTCTCAGCTTAATCATCACACATTATATACACTTTTTTGTAACTTATAAAACATCAATGTTTTTGAGAGAATGCAATATTTTGCTGTCAAGAACAAAATCATAAGTGCGAGTCATGCGACAAATAAGAGATGCATAATCTTGGTGGCAAAAGCCCTTTGTTGATAGACAGAAGAGAAGCCTTCCCTGCAATCGGCATATAAACTGTGATACATTGTGTCCAGCACTTAAACTTTGATACGTGTCCAGCATGCTCTAGAAACCATCCATTCTAAAAACAGTGAAGCTGTTTCTGTCCCGAAACCGAAAAGGGCAAAGGAAGTTGGGCCAGGTGAGACTGGTCCTTTGTGCAGTTTTTTTAAGGCTGAGATGAATAAAGCCGTACTCTCTAGGGAGTATTCTTTTTTCAAACTCAGGCACCCCCTTGCTGAGTTGGTCGCAATCATTGTTTCGCTCCAGCATTAACCACATTCCAGAGAGGCGGAGTGCACCCCGTCCACTTCCTCGCATTCCTTCTCCACAAACGAGTCCCTTGCGCTAAATTGTGTTTAAAATGGGTTTTGGCGCACTCTGTCTCTTTTAATATGTAAGATGTGGCTGTTAGTGGTGCATTGCAATATTTTCTCGACCTCAAATTTAAATGTGAGGCTCTTTTGGAAAACTGGAGAAAAACTTGACAAGGGAAAATTCCTCCGCGCAGCGCGCCATTGACTGTAAAGACCTTTCAATTTAACAAAAACTGAAGTTGACAAATGTATGTTGAAACTTTGTGATAAGGGTTTATGTTTTCGAAGAAAAAGATCATGCACCGCTTCGAGATTTCCAAGCACACTGGCTGTTCAGCAAACAGGCGACGATACCTGGATTGAGCCTGCGTTTTGTTATGATTTCCAAGTGAAATGCAATTACTGCTATCTCACTCGGTAGTCGGTTTGTGGACTAGTGATCTCTTTCTCTGAACTTGTTCGTCGGCTCCGGAGCAAACCATGGATCACTACGAGGAAGATTTGGGACTCCGGGCGAGTAAATTAATGGAGGACCTTTCCTTATATGAAGCATACAAGGATGGAATGTACAGTTTAAGGAGGGACATGGTTATCAACCCCGATTTGGATTTTTCGTCTCCAACGATACCCGAGCATAAAAGTACGACAATGAATGGCAGCTCTGCGCCTCACCAACAGATACACACCGTTGAGAATTACATGTCTGGAAATAAAGTGTACACTGCGGCTCCCGTGCGCCCGGTGAATGGCAACAGAGCCGTTCCTGTGGATTATTGCACCCCTCAAAGAGACACAGTTTATCCTAATGAAGATGGCTATTGCACCAAATCCGAAATTGCTTTGCCGTGTTATAGCGGCGCGTCCGAGCGACACAGGAGGTACTCCTTGGAGGTTCTGGGGCATAGGTACAGCACTGGTAGCGCGTACGATGGAGTGGTTTTGAACAAGCCAGTACCTTCACCTGGCAACAGATGCAACAGTATATGTGTTACCACCAACCACGACGGCAGATACAATGCAACCAGCCCGCGGTCCAGTTTCGTATCCTCCCTCTCCTCCCAGGAGCAAAGCAAACATGCAAGCCCGAGGTCGAGCATCAGTAGCCCGCGCACGAGTCTGGTGGTACCCGGGCAAGACAAGTATACGAGTCCCAGGTCCAGTCTGGTACACTGTGAAGGGAGCAGTGCCCTCAGCCCCCGGTCTAGCTATGCAAGTACAGCCAGCGACACAAGTAAACATTCCAGCCCAAGGGCCAGTCTGAACAGCTATGACTGCTGCAGTAAGCCCAGCAGTAACCGCACCAGCGGCATCAGTATGGGCTACGACCAAAGGCACATCAGCCCCAGGTCCAGCACAGCGAGCCAGTATTCTTGTACCACCAGTCCACGCTCTAGCTATTCAGATTCGCGTTACATGACTGTGGAGAACCATGATCTGGAGGGTGCAGTTTTGCATGGCATGCCGGTGGCCAGTCCCCGGTCAAGCATCTGCAGCCAGGACGGGTGCGCAAGACCCGGGACAATAGCTAACTGCGTCGTTAGTCCCCGGTCCAGTATCTCCAGTCACAGTTCCAGAAGTTCCCGGAGCTCCAGGGGATCTATGAGCACCTACCCAGATCTCCAACTGCCTTCACCCAGGTCCTCAATGCTGGGGACGGGTTTGCAGGAGGACATACTAACACAAGATTGTGGCGATACCAACGGTGTTCATAGTCGTATCCATCTCCAAGCGCTCTCTGGGATGCCAGAGGCCCTGCCACAGCATGCACCACAACAGTCAACCCAGGCAGGGATGAACACAGAGGTGACCGCTGGATCACCATCATCTTCTTATGGGCTCCATATGAAAACTCCAGCCTCAGGGCAGAGGTTTAAACTACCTTACCAGGTGACCCCATGCCGGGAAAGTGGCCCAAGCCAAGCAGAAAGGAGTCTGGAAGCACTCACCTTGGAGCTGGAGAAGGAGTTAGAAATGCACATGAAAAAAGAATACTTTGGTAAGTGTAACTCCTCCTATGAACACTGTTGATTATAAGGAACAGTATGAGAGTGCAATGAAGTGAGAATAAAGCTTTAAAATAGAAAAACAAAAAATTAAATGAAACAATATTTTGATTGATCTTGGTATATCTTTTTTTTTAGACTACTTGTAAACTTATGACAGCTCCCTAAACATGTCTCAATAAGAGGTCAGAATTCGGCTATTCTTACACAAAGTCAAATGAATTAGTCAGGTAAAAATGTAAAAGGGCCAGACTAGATCCTCCACGTTCCATGTGTTTGGTGGTCTGATAATAACCCTCATGGTTATGAACTTGAACTCTGGTGCCCTGTGGTCCATACATGTGTGAAAGATAAGTCAATTGATGGGCTTCACTGGGTTACTTCATCTTCAGCTGGGTCACTAACCTCATAATAGCTGAGCACATGTTCATTGGCACAACACAGGACAGCACAACACAGGTCAGGCCATGGAGATTTGGAAACATTTTCAATTATAACACCTAATTTTATTGCTTGACACAAACATCTCATCACTGGTTCTAGTTGATTTACCGAATAAATATTTTCCCTTTGATAATGTGTTTACACTGTAGATAATTTTAGTTTATTTGAAGCATGGGCTTCAACCTCCTGCAAAAATGAAACATACATTTTTCAAGTTTAAGAATATTATCTTCACATTACATTTTGTGTTGTCATAATATTTGGTGTGTTTGGTATCGTGGGAGGCTGAGGCGGCGTTAGGCTAACTGGAGCATTAACTGAGTGATCAGGCCCATTTTATCCATGGAGACGGCTGATTGGTCAAACAGTGTTGTGGCTTGGCCACAGCAGCCCTGCCACTGATCAATCAGAACTGGCTGGTCACTGCTGAGGTAGCCCTTTGCCTCAAGTCCTTGGGTGTTTTGTGAGGTGAGGTGGGGGGTGGGGGAATTCTGTCCAGAGAGTTACTGGATATCCTTTTCATTATAAAATCACAGTCCTGATCTCCATCTTTGTAGTGCTAAGTAAATCCATTGTTTACTATTCCAGTGTAGTTGTGGAGATTGTAACGTTTGTCTGTTTAATCGTCATGCTGTAGTTAAAAGGGGCCGTTGAACATGACTTCAGCCTAGCTTCACTGAGCTTTGTTGTCATCTCATCTAGTGGCTGGTTGCAACCTTAACAACTAACATGTATTCTATAATGCCAACAACGACTCCCTCTGTGGCAGATAAGAGTGGCTTTTGCAGGGAAATACACATTTCTGTTTTGGCAGAGCTAACGTTTACACAGCGCTGAGTGGGGCTGAATGGAACCTTCTGTTCTGTCCCAGGGAGCGAGTAGATACCCTTCAGTGATTCAGTGGTCTTGCTGTTTGGTGAAAACGCCCGGCAAGTCGGACACTGCAGCGGGCATTCTCTGAAAGACTTCTCTCTTTGCCGTTTCTCTCTGTGCATTCCATAAGATAGTTTTTTTTTGTTCCTTTTTTCTCCATGAGTGCCCTGAGCTGAAACCTTTTGCAACATATTCCCTCCCCGAGACTTGAAATCATTGTTTTTGAAGGTGTAAACTCTCCCCTCCCACAGGAAAAGTAGGGAGAATCTATCCACCTTTTGAATGTGCTGATGGACAAATGGCTGCAGTCTGAGAACAGAACAGTGGTTTGATTTTGTTTTCCTCCAGTGCGCTGGCTGGCTCAGAGTGACGCTGAGACGGCTGTTCATTTGTCACAGAGGAGCAGGTGAGAGCTGTAGAATGTAGCAGACAGAAGCCCCTCACAGTACGCTGGGCCAAGCGAGAGAGAGAGAGAGAGAGAGCCAGCTCTGTTTCCATGGCGACAATGGAGAAATTGATCGCCCGGGCTTTGAGGTCTGTGCTGTCACACTGCGTTGCTCTGCTCTGTGCTCTGCCTCACTGCAGGCCCCTGTGTGGCCTCTGTTTGTTGTGGTGGCGAAGGAGCTGTGAATCAACAGCTGGCCCGGGACAAACCAGCATTGAGGCCTCCAGAGCAGAGCCGCCCCGCCCCCGGCTCGCCCCCGCCCAGACCCCCCCACGAAGCCCTTCATTAACCAGCCAGTGGGGAGTCGGGCAGCACCAGACACTTGGCACACGATCTTGGCTCGCAGGCCAGACATGGCGGTCGGGGGTCAAGTCTGATCACCTGCTCAGAATAATAATGACGGTATAGTAATGCTACATGGTTGACTCAGAAAGGGTTTGGTCAACTTTTACTGTGTTGGTGGTGGTGTCAGTCACCCCAACTCTCAACTCTCGCTGCAGCCGCTCTGGAGGGCAGTCTGAGCTACAATGTATGGCTCAGAGCTAAATGGAGCAGATACAATTGCTCTCAAATACACTTATGAATACACAAAACAAATAGGCAGCTAAATGTTTTAGGGCCATTGGTAACTCTTGTGTCAGTTGATACGTGAACATACAGTGCCTTGCGAATGTATTCGGCCCCCTTGAACTTTGCGACCTTTTGCCACATTTCAGGCTTCAAACATAAAGATATAAAACTGTATTTTTTTGTGAAAAATCAACAACAAGTGGGACACATTCATGAAGTGGAATGACATTTATTGGATATTTCAAACTTTTTTAACAAATCAAAAACTGAAAAATTGGGCGTGCAAAATTATTCAGCCCCTTTACTTTCAGTGCAGCAAACTCTCTCCAGAAGTTCAGTGAGGATCTCTGAATGATCCAATGTTGACCTAAATGACTAATGATGACAAATACAATCCACCTGTGTGTAATCAAGTCTCCGTATAAATGCACCTGCACTGTGATAGTCTCAGAGGTCCGTTACAAGCGCAGAGAGCATCATGAAGAACAAGGAACACACCAGGCAGGTCCGAGATACTGTTGTGAAGAAGTTTAAAGCTGGATTTGGATACAAAAAGATTTCCCAAGCTTTAAACATCCCAAGGAGCACTGTGCAAGCGATAATATTGAAATGGAAGGAGTATCAGACCACTGCAAATCTACCAAGACCTGGCCGTCCCTCTAAACTTTCAGCTCAAGGAGAAGACTGATCAGAGATGCAGCCAAGAGGCCCATGATCACTCTGGATGAACTGCAGAGATCTACAGCTGAGGTGGGAGACTCTGTCCATAGGACAACAATCAGTCGTATATTGCACAAATCTGGCCTTTATGGAAGAGTGGCAAGAAGAAAGCCATTTCTTAAAGATATCCATAAAAAGTGTTGTTTAAAGTTTGCCACAAGCCACCTGGGAGACACACCAAACATGTGGAAGAAGGTGCTCTGGTCAGATGAAACCAAAATTGAACTTTTTGGCAACAATGCAAAACGTTATGTTTGGCGTAAAAGCAACACAGCTCATCACCCTGAACACACCATCCCCACTGTCAAACATGGTGGTGGCAGCATCATGGTTTGGGCCTGCTTTTCTTCAGCAGGGACAGGGAAGATGGTTAAAATTGATGGGAAGATGGATGGAGCCAAATACAGGACCATTCTGGAAGAAAACCTGATGGAGTCTGCAAAAGACCTGAGACTGGGACGGAGATTTGTCTTCCAACAAGACAATGATCCAAAACATAAAGCAAAATCTACAATGGAATGGTTCAAAAATAAACATATCCAGGTGTTAGAATGGCCAAGTCAAAGTCCAGACCTGAATGCAATCGAGTCTGTGGAAAGAACTGAAAACTGCTGTTCACAAATGCTCTCCATCCAACCTCACTGAGCTCGAGCTGTTTTGCAAGGAGGAATGGGAAAAAATGTCAGTCTCTCGATGTGCAAAACTGATAGAGACATACCCCAAGCGACTTACAGCTGTAATCGCAGCAAAAGGTGGCGCTACAGAGTATTAACTTAAGGTGGCTGAATAATTTTGCGCGCCCAATTTTTCAGTTTTTGATTTGTTAAAAAAGTTTGAAATATCCAATAAATGTTGTTCCACTTCATGATTGTGTCCCACTTGTTGTTGGTTCTTCACAAAAAAAGACAGTTTTATATCTTTATGTTTGAAGCCTGAAATGTGGCAAAAGGTTGCAAAGTTCAAGGGGGCCGAATACTTTCGCAAGGCACTGTAGCTCACATTAATGATACATGTTCATGATGCATTAGCTTAATCACAAATTCACTCTCATTAGTGAAGTGTGAGTATTTTTTTAGTTCCCTATCATGAATATGGGAAGTGTTTAGAATGCTGCCATTACCCTTCCAACAATAGACCATGAGTAGAGAGAACACACTGTCCCTGGCCTGCCTGAACAACAACAGAACACAGCATAATCACTTAAATATTGTGAGAGATTTTCAGCCTGAGTTTCTGCCTCATTTCCAGTTTCATGCCATTTCTCTAACATCTAGGTTTTGGACAAACATTGCAGGTACATCAACACAATGATTTCAAGTACACAAACAAATTGAATGTTACTATTTCTTATTAGTTCCATTCTTGCTTATGTAGCCTAATAGTTTATTTCACATGTCCCCAACAGTGGTGTACTGCAATTTTTAGGTGAGGGAGCGCCACAATATAAATGTAAATTACATCATTATTTACTCAATCAAAGTTTGTACCGACAGATGTAGCCAATTGAATAGCCTATCATTATAGAATATGCATAAAATGCATTCTACAATTGCAACATCTGCCTTTGCCTAACCATATGGTCCAAAGAAAATGTTATATTTTTAATGCTCTCAACACAAAGTTAGGCATAGGCTACCTCAGTGATGATAGCCTTTCAAATAGGCTATCATCACTGTCCATCATGAATGATTATTCTTCACATTTTGCAGCTGAAACGTCCAAACTGCATCTCCATGCCAAACATTTGTTTGATCTCAATCAGTTTCATGGGAATATGGTATTAGAGCTTTTTGAATTAGCCTACTGTTTTATGAGCCAATTAGAGTAGATTGTGATAGCAAACTATTAGCCTACTGTTTTATGAGCCAATTAGAGTAGATGGTTACAACAAACTATTAGCCTACTGTTTTATGAGCCAATTAGAGTAGATTGTGATAACAAACTATTAGCCTACTGTTTTATGAGCCAATTAGAGTAGATTGTGATAACAAACAATTAGCCTACTGTTTTATGAGCCAATTAGAGTATATTGTGATAACAAACTATTAGCCTACTGTTTTATGAGCCAATTAGAGTAGATTGTGATAACAAACTATTAGCATACTGTTTTATGAGCAAATTAGAGTAGATTGTGTTAACAAACCATTAGCCTTTGTTTCAAAGGTATATCCTGCCTAGTGGCGCGCGCTGCTGAGTTGGCACATGTGGATTTCTTTTGGACTATTCAGCTTCAGCTAACCATCCTAAAATGTCATTAGAAATGAGGAGGTGTTTTTGGTGTAACAATAACATTGTAGGCTTACTATGCTATAATATTTAGTTTTGTTATGTGAAATTGCTAGACATGGATTCAGCTTTGTTCTAACTTTACTAAACGAGTATCGTTGTGTGAAGTGATAGTCTTCTATTTGTAATAATAGTAATAAGTGATGAGTATGACTATTCGGTGTTGGCAACAGATCTTGATGAGATTTAATTTTAAGCAATTTGGAGTGCTCTTCGTAGTGTTGAAAGGAAAACGCCAGGAGCGCACAATGTTCTTAAAGTAGTTAAACCAACTTGTGGTGCTGAAGGATAGCTCCTCCATTTGGCCAGTTCAGGAACAATACTACGTGGTATAGCTATTTGATTATAGCCTAATGTAAAACAAATACACTGCTCAAAAAAATAAAGGGAACACTTAAACAACACAATGTAACTCCAAGTCAATCACACTTCTGTGAAATCAAACTGTCCACTTAGGAAGCAACACTGATTGACAATACATTTCACATTCTGTTGTGCAAATGGAATAGACAACAGGTGGAAATTATAGGCAATTAGCAAGACACCTCCAATAAAGGAGTGGTTCTGCAGGTGGTGACCACAGACCACTTCTCAGTTCCTATGCTTCCTGGCTGATGTTTTGGTCACTTTTGAATGCTGGCGGTGCTTTCACTCTAGTGGTAGCATGAGACGGGGTCTATAACCCACACAAGTGGCTCAGGTAGTGCAGCTCATCCAGGAAGGCACATCAATGCGAGCTGTGGCAAGAAGGTTTGCTGTGTCTGTCAGCGTAGTGTCCAGAGCATGGAGGCACTACCAGGAGACAGGCCAGTACATCAGGAGATGTGGAGGAGGCCGTAGGAGGGCAACAACCCAGCAGCAGGACCGCTACCTCTGCCTTTGTGCAAGGAGGAGCAGGAGGAGCACTGCCAGAGCACTGCAAAATGACCTCCAGCAGGCCACAAATGTGCATGTGTCTGCTCAAACGGTCAGAAACAGACTCCATGAGGGTGGTATGAGGGCCCGACATCCACAGGTGGGGGTTGTGCTTTACAGCCCAACACCGTGCAGGACGTTTGGCATTTGCCAGAGAACACCAAGATTTGCCACTGGCGCCCTGTGCTCTTCATAAATGAAAGCAGGTTCACACTGAGCACATGTGACAGACGTGACAGAGTCTGGAGACGCCGTGGAGAACGTTCTGCTGCCTGCAACATCCTCCAGCCAGACTGGTTTGGCGGTGGGTCAGTCATGGTGTGGGGTGGCATTTCTTTGGGGGGCCGCACAGCCCTCCATGTGCTCGCCAGAGGTAGCCTGACTGCCATTAGGTACCGAGATGAGATCCTCAAACCCCTTGTGAGACCATATGCTGGTGCGGTTGGCCCTGGGTTCCTCCTAATGCAAGACAATGCTAGACCTCATGTGGCGGGAGTGTGTCAGCAGTTCCTGCAAGAGGAAGGCATTGATGCTATGGACTGGCCCGCCCGTTCCCCAGACCTGAATCCAATTGAGCACATCTGGGACATCATGTCTCGCTCCATCCACCAACGCCACGTTGCACCACAGACTGTCCAGGAGTTGGCGGATGCTTTAGTCCAGGTCTGGGAGGAGATCCCTCAGGAGACCATCCGCCACCTCATCAGGAGCTTGCCAAGGTGTTGTAGGGAGGTCATACAGGCACGTGGAGGCCACACACACTACTGAGCCTCATTTTGACTTGTTTTAAGGACATTACATCAAAGTTGGATCAGCCTGTAGTGTGGTTTTCCACTTTAATTTTGAGTGTGACTCCAAATCCAGACCTCCATGGGTTGATAAATTTGATTTCCATTGATCATTTTTGTGTGATTTTGTTGTCAGCACATTCAACTATGTAAAGAAAAAAGTATTTAATATTTCATTCATTCAGATCTTGGATGTGTTATTTTAGTGTTCCCTTTATTTTTTTGAGCAGTGTACTTAGCTTAATATCATTGCACTGCTTGCGAGGAGAGTTTTATATAGAGTAGGCATTTCATTGTATTGTGTAGCTTACATGCTGTATCATAAATAAACATTGATTGGATTTGCTTGAACACAATCAATATACCCTATTACAGAATAAAAGAAAACAGAGGTGAACTATCAATTCATAGAATGAACATAATATTATCAAATCAATTGACCAAGAAGTGAATATAAATCATTATCATGTAGAATTGCAGGATTTTTTTTTTTTAAACAACCATAAAATCATGCTGTTAGTGTGATGTATTCATGCATCACAATAAACTATAACCTAAATGCATTATTTCAAACTTTGCCCAATTCACAGTTTCAATTGCCCATCCTAACATACTAAGCTAGAACGGGCCCTGCGTCTCAACTAATAGCCAATCTACTTTCAGAGAAGGTGAAAGGCTCTCAGGCTTTGCGGTGGCCACTCTGGTTTGGCTGTCCTCGGCAGAACGATGTTGCTGTGACCAAGTGGTCACATATCGTTCTGTGTTCCACTGCGGAAGAGGGATCCATGGAGTTTTATGAACATCAAGACAGACACACAGGGAAATGTTGTTTTTCAACGTTCTCATTGGGCCAAAGTGGTCCATCCTCCGACGGGCTTCCACAGTGCACACACACAGCTTATGGTTCTTTATCATTCTCACCACCAGAGAGAAGGAAGGGAACAAACCACCATTTTCCTACCTCTAGGCTGCTATACATATTTATTTGGTTTGTCATTCTATTATTTTTCATGGAATTTTTGTGGTAATTAAATATAATTTATTTCAAATTTATCCGAATTTATCTTCCAGAAATAGTTTTACCATCTGCGTGTATTTTCAAATTGAAAAAAGTGAGGGAGCGCCACTCCTTCACACTCCGGCAGTACTACACCCCTGGTCCCCAAAGGTGTGGAACTCTCTGAGTTATGGGCAGCATCACTGAGTGTGCTACTGAAGATGAAGGGCATTGATCTTTCTTCTCCAGATGTGTCCAGTGGTGTTGTCCTGTCCTGAGCACACTGGACATGATGTACCCACGGTGGAGGCACCAGACACTTGGTGATCTGCTTTAAATTAACAACAAATTAGACTTCCTGCTCAGTCCCTCTCTCTCCCTAACCCACTCCCTAGTCCCTTCAGTCATGTAAACACTGTCCACATCCGTTTTAGAGGGCCTTTTAGGCTTAACAGCAACATTTATGGGAAATCATCTCAAGTCAACTTGGCTCAAAATGCCATGAACTTTTCCTTAGCTTGTAGGAAGTTTCCTATTCTGTTCAGTTTTTCCTGTACCTGGCGGTGTGCACATGGACATGTACCTGGAGGTCTGCACATGGACATGTACCTGGCGGTGTGCACATGAACATGTACCTGGCGGTGTGCACATGAACATGTACCTGGCGGTGTGCACATGGACATGTACCTGGCGGTGTGCACATGGACATGTACCTGGCGGTGTGCACATGGACATGTACCTGGCGGTGTGCACATGGACATGTACCTGGCGGTGTGTACATGGACATGTACCTGGCGGTGTGCACATGGACATGTACCTGGCGGTGTGCACATGGACATGTTCCTGGCGGTGTGCACATGGACATGTACCTGGAGGTGTGCACATGGACATGTACCTGGAGGTGAGCACATGGACATGTACCTGGAGGTTTGCACATGGACATGTAGCTGGAGGTTTGCAAATGGACATGTACCTGGAGGTGTGCACATGGACATGTACCTGGCGGTGTGCACATGGACATGTACCTGGCGGTGTGCACATGGACATGGTCCATTGTTTTGTTTACAATTCTGACTGAAGCTCCAGCAGGATTGTACTATAGAAGTACAGTGGAAATAAGCAAAGCCTTAAACTTCAGTGGAAATAAAGTATAGTGGAAAATAAACAAAGGCAGAGAGAAGACAGGATTGGGGCAGTTGCTCCTATGAGTATTCAGATGATAACAGTTCAACAAAGCCTCTAAGAATGTTGCTCTATTCTACCTCATTGTCAGCATATTCCCCTGTAAACATCTCAGCACCGCTATCTGTCCCGTAGTCAGATACCGTAGTAGACAGAGGAGGCTTCAGGCAAGTGCATGAGTCTGGAATGCAGCAGAATGGGACTGAGATAGCTGGAGGAGACCTTGGTCTGGAGAATGCACAATAAACTGTGTGTGTGTGTGAGGGGGGGGGGGGGGGGGTGATAATGACCTGCTTAGCAGAGATATCGTCAAGTGGTGGGAGTCCACATTCCCTCCAAAAATCAACCACCTCACTATAACACATTTCAGCTCTACTCCCCGGGAGCACTTGGGCCTTGCACTCAAAGTTCAGACACTTCGAGATCAGAGACCACAGATAGCCTTTGCCTTGTAAACCTTGTGAAGACTTGTCACTGCTAGCTTCACATTTCTCCAGCCTGTATCTCCTAGGAACAGCCATCTTTTCAAAGCAGAGCAGAAGAGGTGAAAGTGTGGTACAGATGGTATAACAGAGGTGCCATTACATTTTCAGGACCTGCCATTATCAGTGCAGATCCATGTGTTTAAATTGTATGGCAGCCAACAGTTTGTCCACACTGTTCATGGAATTGTTCGATGCCAATGCCCCAATTATGGGAAAAACTAAAACATGTTCAGAAATATTCCTGGAAGTTCTGGAACAGTGGGGGAGTATTTAAAGACCATTAGCAGTGAGATACAGGGACATTGGCAGACCAGACCAGACTAGAGTAGTATGTTGGGCTTGGAGTTTGGAGGTAGTACAGATCGACCAGCAGCCTTGGCGTAATCAAGAGAGTCTAACTGCTGTCAACTGAGGCAATGCAGATTATAATCAATGACCACGTTTACATTATATATATATATATATATATATATATATATATATATATATATATATATATATATACAGTGGGGCAAAAAAGTATTTAGTCAGCCACCAATTGTGCAAGTTCTCCCACTTAAAAAGATGAGAGAGGCCTGTAATTTTCATCATAGGTACACTTCAACTATGACAGACAAAATTTGCAAATAAATTCATAAAAAATCCTACAATGTGATTTTCTGGATTTTTTTCCCTCATTTTGTCTGTCATAGTTGGAAGTGTACGTACCTATGATGAAAATTACAGGCCTCTCTCATCTTTTTAAGTGGGAGAACTTGCACAATTGGTGGCTGACTAAATACTTTTTTGCCCCACTGTATATATGAGAGAGAGAGAGAGACTATATGTTTTATTGTCACATACACATAGTAGTACGGTTAAGAACCTTGCTGAAGGTTACTGGCCCAATGCTGTGACCGCTAGGCTACCTGCAGCCCTACATGCACACCAATATCCCTGTTTTTGAGTTGACTCATTTAAACATCATATCCGTTTACAGTAACCCAAATAAGCTCCTATCCTGGTTTTAAGAAACCCAGATAAGATGCCTGGGATATGCTGATCTTAGACAGGATAATGTGTCATGTAAACATCTTATCCCATTTACTGTTGTTTAAACGGTCTGCGCAGACTCAGTTTCACATAGTATCAGCTTTGAAGTTCAGATGGGACAAGTTGAGATAGTAATTGAAGTCTGGACACTGACTGTAGTCCTCACAAGTAGCCTATTATAATATTAACTCATGCAGAATGACTTGTTTTTTGCAGTGAAATGATAGACCAAATGTTAATTTTGTCTCTGGAACAGAAATATAATAGTTTTCTTTAATCTTGAGAAAATACGAATGCGCGCTTGTTGTTGCACCTGTTGTGCAGCTGAAACATGCAATTTCTTTCTGCGACATAAAAGCTGACAAAATGTCACTTTCAACCATAACAAATATGCTTCCAAGGTGAAATGAATTACTGTCAGAAACATGTAGGATTGTTTTCACAGCTTTTCATTTCCTTAAAACTGGTCAACAAACTCCCCGGTCCATAAATGTCCTTGCTCCGCGAGAGAAGCAGAAATGAAAGAGAACGCTAGCGATGTCAACTATATTGTTGATAAAGCGTTCATTCTATCGATGTATGACATCATTCTGGTGAGCAATTCTTTTTTTTGTGTTCTAGAGCGTCAAGGAATGAGAGAATAGAAGCTGCGTGTATATAATTATAGACTAACAAAGTTGACTAACGAATAGCCTTCCTAATGTCGGAAATTAAAAGCAGAAAAATATCTAAATGAGGGGTACAAACTTTTGGCTAAATTAGCAATATTCTGTTTATTTATGGATACAGGGATACTCGTGGGTGGGAAATCAAAGGTGCATGTAAACAGCTTATCCTGAATAAATCAAATCAAAGTTTATTTGTCTCCTACACAGATTGCAGATGTTAAAGCTGGTGCAGCAAAATGTTTTTGTTCCTAGCTCCAGCAGTGCAATAAACAGTAAATACTAATACACAAAGAAGAACAAAAGAAGAACAAACAAGAGATTCATAAATATAAGAAAAATAAGACCTTCACCAGGATATGAGCTATTATCCGAATACTGTGCGAATGTTAACATTGTCAGAGTGCTTGTGGTTCAAGATCTGGAATCTTCAGAAACACCATGGAACACTCCAATCTGATATCTTGTTCACTTTTAGTAAATCTAACTAGTTCAGGTGCTGGACAGATACACATTTTAAAAAGTCTTCAACTCCCACAGTAGTTTATTGAGACACACAAAACAGACAATATTTCGACCCCACTGGTATCTTTTTCATGTTCACTTTTAGGTGGTTACGTAACTACACTTTGCAGTCTTCTGCCTCTCTCGTTATAGGGAATATAGAGGTAATATGGGATCTACCAAATCTGGACAGTAATATTTTATTTTCTTGCCCATGGCTGTTCTAGATATTTATTTTGGCCAAGCTGTTGTGATTAAGATGATTCATAGTTTGGCTATTTATTCTTATCAGAGAGAATAGCCCTAATTTTTCCTCTTATCTTTTCTGAGTGCAGGAACAGCGTCACGAGTTTAAGTTGCAATAGGAAATGCCAATATTTGACTTTGGTCCAGCTGAATGACTCTTGTTGAAAGGAAAACATGTAGGCCTAACCTTTGGATAGCATTGGGGTACCGTAGTCCTTCATTTTTTACAATTTTATACAGAGTGCGAATTACGGAGGATGAATGAAACATGAGCTCCTCTAAAGGCAACAAAAGTTCACCTTTGGGAGGGTCGTTAAATATTTATAATTTGACGAGATGCACGCCAACAGCAATATGCATCAATCTCACCGGAGAAAGCATCCAAGCGAGCAAAACAGCGCCTGTCATACTCTTTTTGGCCAGACAGCATCATATACTGAGACAGAGGGCCGCAGTTTCGCTCGCTCGGATGCTTTCTCCGGTGAGTTAGATTCAACCACTTGCGAAATGAAAAATGATTAAACCTTATTGAAACATTATTTCATATGATTTTTCTTTTTTTATTGTTCACATTTTTGGTGAATTATGGCTTTCATTGGCATCCATGAATACACACCACTGTAGTAGGCCTAATGACAATTGCTGAATGTCATTATGGTGTTTTTAACAGATGTCTCTTTCCTTTCATGAAAATGACCTGTGCACAGTGCACTGTTTGGTTGCTGGAATTATTTTAGAGTGAACGAACTTAGTAGACTAACCACAGTTAGTCTACTTTTTGAAGTGAATTGTTTAAGAATCAGATTTAAACATCATTACTGGGTGTGTTCATGCCACATTTAAATGTAATGCATTTTTGTCTTTACTATTAGGCCAATTTTAAAAAATGTTGCGTACACAAGGCTCCCAAGGATGTCACGGTATAATTCGCACTCTGATGTCATAGATGTAAAAAGCATGGTTGGGGTCAATTCGGAATTGAATTAAATTCAAACAATGAATTTGAATTGACCACACCCCACAGGAAGCAACATTTGAATGGAATTTGATTTGAATTCAAAGCCATTCAATGCAACTCAACTGAGACGTGAACATGAAAGTCTCATTTATTTGGGGTGTGGCTAATTCAAATTCAAGAATTGAATTGGAATTAAGAGCAATTCGCAACTCAATACAGAATTGACCCTAACACAGGTAGCCCTTTAGACTCGTACCCGTATACGGATTGAAAATGGTAGACTTGGACACTGATAAGCACCTGAATTGTAACGGAGTGGCTGTACAGTAATATGCTATACATAATGTCAGAGCTCAGGGTCTCTGTATGGGTTTTAACTGACAACCATTCTGAACTTGAGCACCGCTCATGAATAAAGTGTTGTATCTGCAAGAATTCACCTCACCTCTGTCCCAGACTGGTCTTCCCTGTCTGCCTGACCCTGCTGAGACCCCTGTCACCATCTAATCCTCCTAAAATCAGGCATGAGAAAGAATTACCTTGGTGTACATTTATTCATTATATTATCCAAAAATTAAGTCAATGGTTCAATAATTTAAATAACCATCATTGTCACTATCGTCTGAATGAATGGACCAAGTACTTAGAGTTCCACATGTTAATAAATATGCAACTCACCAAAAACAATACAGAAGGAAACGTGACGTTCTGGGCTGCTCACAGGCAGCTACACAAAATCAAGATCCCACAAACAACAGGTGGGAAAAAAGGCTGCCTAAATATGATCCCCAATCAGAGATAACAATAGACAAGTGCCTCGGATTGGGAACCATACCAGGCCAACAAAGAAATAGAAAACATAGATCGTCCACCCTAGTCACACCCTGACCTAACCAAATAGAGAATTAAAAGGATCTCTAAGGTCAGGGCGTGACAATTATTCCCAGATCCCAGACTGTAGCTTTAAACCACTGTCCTGTAGCTACTGTAGGTCTACCCATCAATTCAAGATGGAACTTTGTGTCATTGACTGAATCTACTGCAAAATTCACCTGAGCTCCATAGACTGGTCTTCCCTGGCTGTCTGACCCTGCTGGGACACCTGTCACCTTCTGATACCCTGCTAAGACATGATGAGCATGTTGTGTACTGACCGCACTAGAGGGCTGCATTCCCGCGGGATGCATGTGGGATCTGCGGGTCCCCACAGAGATCAGGGTGGCGCGGCCAGCATTTTTTTCATGCTGCAGGCGGGAGCAGGCGGTCAGACAGACGCCTTTGGGATGAAAATATTTTTGTTGTCCCACAGATTATTTTGATACAGTCCTCTTTCTGCGTGGTATGCGCTAGCCTACCTATTGTATTGAAAGCACATATTTTTGCATTATTCACACGCAGCTTCAACTTCAGTAGACTTGACCTAGTTGGGTGTGAGAGTTCAAGTGTGGTCTCATTGAAATAGAGTAGGCTTCCTCCATGGGTGGTGAATCACGTGGCAGTTAACGAATATGAAATCAACTTAAATATGTAAATAAATATTGATAATGAAAAGAAGTGAGTCGAAGTGCAATCAATAAATGTAATCATCTTTGAAAATGATTACCCATTTATTTGTCTCTGCCTGTAAATCGTCTTCCTGAAAGGTAAGCTATATCCTATAGAACTATGCAAAACATAGCAAGTGTTGCTGTCATCATTCTTGCTGCTTCCACTTCATTAGCCATACATGCGAGCTCTGGTGCACGTGTGGTCTCAATTAAATAGTGTATCATGGGGCAGTCATCTTTCCAAGGAAATGTACTTCCTAAATAGGCCTATGACTAGGCTATAGTTTACTACATTGCCTAGAGATAGGTCTAAATATTTGAATACCCATATTTCTCAGTCTGAAAATCTTCCCACTCCTAAAAGGTAGACTATAAAAATAGCTCAAGAGAAAGTACAAGTCTCTCCAACTCTGCTGTCTTCAAACTACATTTAAGATATTGACTGATATAGCCAGGTAATACAATGTAAGGGCCATTTGAGAATCTCTGGTAATTGAACCTATTTCTAAAGTTACTTATGTTGTGCATTTGATATTTCATATGGGGCGCAAAATTGCTGGGACCATGGCTGGCAAGTGAGCTGTGTCACATATGCCTAAAATAACATTGCGGGACTGCGGTTGGGTTTGGGATCAGTTCTTGCGGTAGCGAGTTGGAGCCGGACAGAAAGCCAGCAGGTGTGGGCAGGAGCGAGATGATAAAGATCGGTCCCACACAGGCCTCTACTGTGCACCATGACAGTGAAGCCTGTAACTTTAGAGCTGTTTATTACTGTGTCAGTGTGAAAAATCGAGAATTAGCTTGGGAAACTGATCAAAAACTGATCAAAAGCGTTACATTGACAAACTGACTAATACAACTCACATTGCACTGGCAAAACGTCAGAATATCAATCTTCAATTGTTTGGCCGATGGTTTCATTGTTTGATTCAGGTCTAGTTTGTTTGAGGAAAAAATACTTTTGGCCAGCTTTCTCTCCGACGGTACATCAACTGTTTGGCCAGCTTTCTCTCCGACGGTACATCAACTGTTTGGCCAGCTTTCTCTCCGACGGTACATCAACTGTTTGGCCAGCTTTCTCTCCGACGGTACATCAACTGTTTGGCCAGCTTTCTCTCCGACGGTACATCAACTGTTTGGCCAGCTTTCTCTCCGACGGTACATCAACTGTTTGGCCAGCTTTCTCTCCGACGGTACATCAACTGTTTGGCCAGCTTTCTCTCCGACGGTACATCAACTGTTTGGCCAGCTTTCTCTCCGACGGTACATCAACTGTTTGGCCAGCTTTCTCTCCGACGGTACATCAACTGGTAAAAGCAGTTGATAAACGTGACAAACAAAGGCTACAAAACATTTCTATACATACAACTGCTGTTAGATAGTGATATGAGGTGGCTATTATTACTATCTGACAGATAACTAGAGGCTAGAGCTGGCCTGGCTGTGGTAGCTACTCACTAGCATAGCTTTTTCATTCACCTCAGTCGAGAGGGGATGAAACATTAGCTAACGTCACACAGTTGCCTCGTTTTGTATCTCATTCCAATAATAAAACTGGGGGGGACAAAAATGCAATTTTAGATTGTGAGGGGATCTCATCTTTAGTCTAATAATTTTCCCATATCCTCCCAACTGTTCCCTTTTAATTGCTACCATGATTATGTGTTTCCATCTTTTTTTCTGTAAGAACAGATTTAGCCCCATCCATATAGGCCAATTCCCACCAGTCTAAGGGTTTAAGACCTGTCAAAAAGAGACAACCTGCTTCTATAGCAGTGTAAGTCCAGCACATATTTTAAATTGGCCTGGCTCTAGAAAGTATCGTTGCCTTGAAATACTGTCAGAATAAATTGGTAGAGAGAGGACTAGATGATGACACTCTTTCTTCATTACTGTCATCATGGGAGGAAGGTGGTGGTGGGGGGAAGTCAGCCCCCTGTAGAGATGTTGTGTCCTGTAGGCGTGGTGACCCTGGACTCACCCCACCCAGGCTTTGACCCTGCGCTCACTGTGGAATGTGACCCCGGCAGAGGCCATCTTGTGCGTGAGAGGAAAGCAGGGGAATCATTAGTCCAATGCTATGTCCAAATAGTTGTCACCGGCTGGGTGCCTTCCTTAGTAAGAGTTTACTATTAACCTAAAAAGAACCACGTAGATGAAAGTGTCTAGTCCACACCTGTGGGTAATTCACCCTTTTTCCTCTAAATTGTCTCGTGTTTGTAGGTCAGTGGTCGTCTGCAGCAAGTAATTATACTATCTGTGTCCGTTGCCCACTAACATAGCCCACTAACCTTTGCTGAGTCACTTTGTCATTGTGCCACATTAAGAGAATGCTTCCTGCCAACCCCTAACACCTCTGGTTAATGTATTTTTAATTTAGATACAACATAGATCAATGAACCTCACAGAGACAGTTTGGTCCAAGTACTGTATATACACCCTTTATAGATCATTGATGGAACATGGAAGTTACTAGCTAAAGCAGTTACAATGACATGTACATACTGCTGTATGAAAGCCTAAGTAGGATTCATGATGAATACAGTGCTTTGCGAAAGTATTCGGCCCCCTTGAACTTTGCGACCTTTTGCCACATTTCAGGCTTCAAACATAAAGATATAAAACTTTATTTTTTTGTGAAGAATCAACAAGTGGGACACAATCATGAAGTGGAACGACATTTATTGGATATTTCAAACTTTTTTAACAAATCAAAAACTGAAAAATTGGGCGTGCAAAATTCTTCAGCCCCCTTAAGTTAATACTTTGTAGCGCCACCTTTTGCTGCGATTACAGCTGTAAGTCGCTTGGGGTATGTCTCTATCAGTTTTGCACATCGAGAGACTGACATTTTTTCCCATTCATCCTTGCAAAACAGCTCGAGCTCAGTGAGGTTGGATGGAGAGCATTTGTGAACAGCAGTTTTCAGTTCTTTCCACAGATTCTCGATTGGATTCAGGTCTGGACTTTGACTTGGCCATTCTAACACCTGGATATGTTTATTTTTGAACCATTCCATTGTAGATTTTGCTTTATGTTTTGGATCATTGTCTTGTTGGAAGACAAATCTCCGTCCCAGTCTCAGGTCTTTTGCAGACTCCATCAGGTTTTCTTCCAGAATGGTCCTGTATTTGGCTCCATCCATCTTCCCATCAATTTGAACCATCTTCCCTGTCCCTGCGGAAGAAAAGCAGGCCCAAACCATGATGCTGCCACCACCATGTTTTTGACAGTGGGGATGGTGTGTTCAGGGTGATGAGCTGTGTTGCTTTTACGCCAAACATAACGTTTTGTATTGTTGCCAAAAAGTTCAATTTTGGTTTCATCTGACCAGAGCACCTTCTTCCACATGTTTGGTGTGTCTCCCAGGTGGCTTGTGGCAAACTTTAAACAACACTTTTTATGGATATCTTTAAGAAATGGCTTTCTTCTTGCCACTCTTCCATAAAGGCCAGATTTGTGCAATATACGACTGATTGTTGTCCTATGGACAGAGTCTCCCACCTCAGCTGTAGATCTCTGCAGTTCATCCAGAGTGATCATGGGCCTCTTGGCTGCATCTCTGATCAGTCTTCTCCTTGAGCTGAAAGTTTAGAGGGACGGCCAGGTCTTGGTAGATTTGCAGTGGTCTGATACTCCTTCCATTTCAATATTATCGCTTGCACAGTGCTCCTTGGGATGTTTAAAGCTTGGGAAATCTTTTTGTATCCAAATCCGGCTTTAAACTTCTTCACAACAGTATCTCGGACCTGCCTGGTGTGTTCCTTGTTCTTCATGATGCTCTCTGCGCTTTTAACGGACCTCTGAGACTATCACAGTGCAGGTGCATTTATACGGAGACTTGATTACACACAGGTGGATTGTATTTGTCATCATTAGTCATTTAGGTCAACACTGGATCATTCAGAGATCCTCACTGAACTTCTGGAGAGAGTTTGCTGCACTGAAAGTAAAGGGGCTGAATAATTTTGCACGCCCAATTTTTCAGTTTTTGATTTGTTAAAAAAGTTTGAAATATCCAATAAATGTCGTTCCACTTCATAATTGTGTCCCACTTGTTGTTGATTCTTCACAAAAAAAATACAGTTTTATATCTTTATGTTTGAAGCCTGAAATGTGGCAAAAGGTCGCAAAGTTCAAGGGGGCCGAATACTTTCGCAAGGCACTGTATGTTGCTGATAATGGTTGGCAGTTAGCCTAGTGGTTAACTGTGTTAGGCCAGTAACCGAAAAGTTGCTGGTTCGAATCCCCGTGCCGACTGGGTGAAACATCTGTCAATATGTCCTTGAGCAAGGCATTTAACCCTAATTGTTCCTGTAAGTCGCTCTGCCTAATGACTAAAATATCAATGTAAAATAATGATGATTATGTCAACAGATGTTAAACCTCTCTGGGATAGGCGGGACGCAAATGTCTCACCTGGCCAATTGCCAGGAAAAATGCAGAGTGCCAAATTTTTAAAAAATGCTATAAAATTCTAACTTTCATTAAATCACACATGTATGATACCAAATCAAAGCTACACTCGTTGTGAATCCAGCCAACATGTCAGATTTCAAAAAGGCTTTTCGGCAAAAGCATCTGATGATAGCACAACAGTAAACAAAGAGGGAGTAGCATATTTCAACCAAACGCAGAAGTAAAATATAAATCATACCTTACCTTTGACGAGTTTCTTTTGTTGGCACTCGAATATGTCCCACAAACATCACAAATGGTCCTTTTGTTCGATTAATTCCGTCGATATTCATCCAAAATGTCCATTTATTTGTTTGATCCAGAAAAAAAACTGTTTCCAATTTGCGCAACGTCACTACAAAATATTTCAAAAGTTACCTGTAAACTTTGCTAAAACATTTCAAACTACTTTTTTAATACAACTTTAGGTATTTTTAAACGTTAATAATCTATCAAATTGAAGACAGGTCTATCTCTTTTCAATACAGGAGGATCACAAACCAACGCTACTTTTCAAGTCTTGCGCAACTCTCAAACAGTACACATGTTACCCTGTTTCAAGATGACCGTACTTCTTCATTGCACAAAGGAATAACCTCAATCAGGGGTGGTGGTGACATCCTGTGGAAGCGGTAGGAACTGCAAACAAGTGCCTAAGAAATATCGTTTCCCAATGAGAACTCATTGAACAGACAGTGACCTCAAAAAAAGAAAAATTCTGAATGGTTAGTCCTCGGGGTTTTGCCTGCTACATAAGTTCTGTTATACTCACAGACATGATTCAAACCGTTTTAGAAACTTCAGAGTCTTTTCTATCCAAATCTAATAATACTAATAATATGCATATCTTATATTCTTGGCATGAGTAGCAAAAGTGAAAATGCTGCCCCCTATTAACCTGTGTCTATTCCCTCCTCCAGGTATCTGTATCAAGTGTGGGAAAGGTGTGTATGGAGCCAGCCAAGCCTGTCAGGCCATGGGGAATCTGTACCATACCAACTGCTTCACCTGTTGCTCCTGTGGTAGGTGTATATATCCCTCTGTCCTCTACTCCTACTCAGCAGCTGCATCATTGGCTGGCATCACAGATGTCCTGTATTTTCATTTCTTAGCACAACATTGATGTTGGTTGCCAGAGTGTCTTTGGGAGTTATCAGCAGAATGCTCTATTCTCTATTTGACAGGAACACGGATGATATTATGGAACGAGTGGGTTGTAGAGACGGCTGTTGAATCTGCAGTCAACCTGAAAAAAACGTGTTTATGCATGTTGTGTGTATGTGTGTATATGTGTGTGTAGGGCTGTCCTGTCACCTGACTCCAATTGTCCTCTCTTGTTTCAAGTGGAGACGAGGGTGAAGTCAGAGAGAGTTTGGAGCAAGGTTGCTTTCATTCATGCACTGATGTACATGGATGCTGATCCCTTGGCTTTGGAAGAAATGCATATAATTGACATGTAATTTAATACATATACTTTCAGGTGTATTGTGTGGTTGAAGAATGAGGGGCAGTGTCTCTAATCCTGAGGTTTCTACAGATTCCTTTTGACCTGCTTTGAAAAGTGTACTTGAGTCAGACCAGAGAGATATACTGTAAGTCTGTTTCTATTGGTCAGACATGATTGCCCATCTATAATGGTTTAAACAGTACAGAAAAAGAGAATCTATACTTCTCTGTTATTCAGAATTTAAATTAGTTTGGTGAAATTTTTCCAGAAGTGAAGCAAGTCTTCCCCTTCTTATTCTAGTGGTCTCTGTATATAGATGATAACAGGCCCATCTTGACTCTTGCGATGGTTTATTCCTAACGTAAACTCTGTGATGTATTATTGGGTCTCTTATGAATGGGAATGTTTGCTTTTTAGAGTGTTTTCAACCCCTCTGAGAAGTTTAGTTTTAAAGTGCCTGCAGATCTCTAAACACACCTAATGATGTATCAACTTATTTGTTGAAAAACTGTTTTTGTTCTACTTTTTGACTAAAAGTCCACAAACGTTATTCTGTAAGAGTCAGGAGCTCCATAGCACAGAGAGTTCAGTTCTCTGAGACATTGCTGGCTGGTAGCCTTGGGCTTTGTTTAACCATGCATAATTGAGCCCTCCTCTTGGCTTGCTCCTATGGTTGCACCCTTTTTTCATGAAATGGCCAGGAATGCAAACTACCCCCCTCCACTTCAGCCGGCCTTCCCATGAGGACCTCAATCAGACAGTCACAAAGTGTACCAGGCCTGCTTATCAGAGGGGGGCGGCCTGGCATGGGCTCTGAGCAAACAACACACACATAAACACACACACAGATAAGAGCACACAGACCGATAAACGCACACACACACACACACACACACACACACACACACACAGAAATGTGTGCGCGAGTAATTACACGCTCACACACCACGCACACACATAACCCCCCCTCCCCTACCCACCCAAACATACCCACACACACCTCCTCATTACTTTACTAGTCTCAACTAAACAGTCATAAGACATACCTCTGTGACCTGTTTATTTCCTGTACTGGTGTTGACGCCCAGCTCCTGACTGGATCACCACCCACTTCCTCCTCCCACATGCCTTTTGTGTGCTTGCTCACATGTATCCATGCCTTTAATGGGGCACGCTAGTGATTAACTAGTTACATCTGTGTTACTGTAACACATCCTGCTTGTGCCTCTCACACCAGCCAGGAGAAAACAGCCAGGGGCCTTGTATTTCTGAAACCTGTTTATGATGCATTGTGGTTTCCTCAGTCACTCACCAGCTGCACCTGGCTGGCTGGCTGGCACAGGGCACACAGCTCAATGTTGTGCTGTCTGCTATGGGGTTCTGGCTGGGGTATTGTAGCTGGCTGAAGTAAGTAGAGTTAGCCTGGCTACTCCCCATATAAATATAATCTAGTCATTATATTTCTATACTACTCCCTCATCTGAGTGTAAATTGTGGGATCTGCTCAGGTTTTAAATGATGTATAACAGCTTGGTGGTGTAACCCGTGCTGCCTTTGGCGATGGTTCGACTACTTGATCATGACTTTCGCTGCGATTTAGTTGTGGGGGAGTTTCTAAGAGAGACTGAGTGGGTCATGGTTTTATCCTAGCTCTTAATGATATTAGAGAGACTGGGAGATTCCGTAGCATCTGGGTTTTCTATTTGAGAGATGTGCTTGTGGCTCTGTTGGTGTCTTAACTTGGCTGTTCTCTTTAAAGAGAGACTTACTTAAAAACCATTTTGAAACAGCAGCAGGTCAGCACATGCTCACGTTGCCGGGATCGAAGCATTCCTGTCTGAAGTCCCCAGCAATCTGAGTGAGTCACTTCCTCCAGCATCCTTCTTTTACTTACCACAGTAGTGGGCAGGCCCTCCCTCCGCCTCTCCCTCTCTGCCTCCTCCCCCTCAGATCCCCGCTGCCTGCCTGCAGGTGATAAAGGCCCACTTGTTCTGAGAGTGGGAGGAGAGGGAGGAGAATGGAGGAGAGGGAGGAGAGGGGGAGAGTGGGTGAGTGGGGGAGAGGGAGGAGAGGGGGAGAGTGGGTGGGGTGGAACCTGAGAAAGTACAACATGCTTGATGTTTCCCTCCTACAGGAAGAATATGTAGATACTGAACATATGGGGATTTGGGTACAGTTGAATTTAAAAGAGATGGTAATTTAGGACATTATTCACATTCTTGTCTTGGTTTAGCAACTATAGGTTAAAAAAAAGTTGCCTGTGGCAAACAGCCAGGTAATTAAAAGTCAACATAGTAGCATAGGGATTTTATAAACCATATGTTGGAATTATCATGGGCAGGCCAACTAATGACCTTGTGTAGTGAACTACTGTGGCTGGTCCTGGATCTCGAGGGAGAGAGTCTTAACAGTGAGTAACCTAACCACTGTCAGTTTGCGGACTCTGCACCTCACAGGGCACAATAACATACCACTTAAACAGCAGAGGGGCCAGTGAGGACTGGAGCTCCACAGCCGAGCCCCAACTAAACCCAGCCTGCATCACACTGTTGTGGTTTTAGGAATTTAAGATCAGTGAGGGATGAAATCACTGTAACGTGAGGTCATTGTGATGTGAGGTTGTTGTCTCAATGGGGTTGGAGGGATGACACAGGTCCAATGACATGTCCAGATGCCGGGCTGGTTGGCACCAGGAGTGGCAGTCAGCAGTGCTACAGTACCGCCACCAGGCTACCGCAACCAGGCATCCATGACTGGTCCACAATCTACCACACTGACCACATGATCACAAGACTTTGATTGCTGGAGTATGACTCACTAGGGAATTTATTTTGCCTCAGAGAATTATTTTATTTGACCAGTTTATTTGACCAGTCCGTTGTGTTTTAAATGTTGCTTGTAAATGTATTTACAATTCTTATAGAATGTACTACTTATATATCCAAGCCTTTTGCCAGCTTTACGTGATTCATTTGTGGAATTTCCGTTGAATTGTTTAAAATTATTTCTGAAGGGTTAAATATCTTGCTGAGAGAATCGCTCCCATTATTTCAAGATGCACGGCCCTTTATGTGCATGTCTATGAAATGCAGCACTGAGTCATGGGAAACCAATGTTGGAGCTGTAAAAACTATGTACAGTATCTTGAGTGTAAAATCCCAATCAGGGAGCCATTTGGTCCTGAACTCCATGGAAAATGCCACATGTCCCACTGTGCTCAGGGGCTGTGAGCTGAGGAGAAGAGGAGAGGAGCCCTGAGCCCCAGCCCACTACAGCCAGCCCAGCACTTTCCTCTCCTGTGACAAAGGCTAGAGGGAGAGAGAGGGAGGCAGGGAGCCCTCCCCCTCTCTATGAGGGAACGAGGGAGGGAGGGTGGTGGAAGGGGGTTGAATGGGACCAACTAGTGACCTCAGGCAGAAAGAATGTGCCCGTTTGCTCAGGCGGCCTGCTCCCTTAGCAGAGCACCACAGTCAGCGAGCGCCGAGGGCTTTGTGTTTCACCTTCCAGATGCACTCGCCAGAGCAAAGGTCACCAGACAGACACACAGCAACATGCCCCAGCTCTGGCTCACTGGTGTGTTGTTGATTTGAATGTAATGGTTTTTATAAGTTTAGTCACTCTGAATTAAAAGAGCTCCTCCTCTGTAGTCAACAGGAAATATGTTTTTTCTCTCTCGTCCAGCCTCCAACTCTAAATGCTAATAGTTCCTCGCTTTCAGTCTTAAGTCTCACCTATTGTGTGAACAGCATTCTTCGGCTGCTATAGCCATTTATGTGGGTGTTAATGTATTGCTATCTCCCAGCAATGTGACACTGTGTGTGAAATACAGTGATTGCATACATTTGGGTGTAAAAAGGGGGACATGTCTTTCCCAAGCCAGGACACCCATACAATCAATGGCAGCTCAGGACGGCAATTAAATCTGACTAATCCTGCAGATTTATGAGCTCCATGCGCTCTGTCTGCCAGGCTGAAGTCACTGCGCTGCCAGAAAGAGAAGAGACTGCTGCTGCCATTTAGTGCATTTGAATGGGCATGCATTAAGAGAAGCATCGCAGGGGGCGCAAAGGCCAGGGCCAGTGGGAGTGAGCAGTGAGGAGATCTTTCCTTTTAGGTGGAATTCCCTTTTATCCTGTGGAATTTACTGGTACTGTGCTCATGGAGCCCCAAAATGGTGACTTTGGGGAGGGACTGACTGTTAGTATGATCCTGCCTATACCAGACATGGGGAAATCCTTTGCTCAGGCTCCTGTATTTGGGCTGTGGTGGTGTGTGTGAGTGTGTGTGAGCTGCACACAATGGCAGGGGTAGTGGCGAGGAGGGGTGAGGAGGAAGGGGAGTTTGTAAAGCTGCTCTGGCCTGGTCTGGATGGTGGGGCTGTATTGATTGTTTGCTGGTTCTAAGTAGAAGGAGTCCCATGGGGATCAATGGATGACCAGGGTATTGCAACAGTAGTGTGGACCTCAAACGAGTAAACCTACATTATGCTACTATCATCTGCTTTAGTCACTGGTGTTTCCTGTTGACATCTGTTATCGTTGTGGCTTTAATGGAACAGAGAGGAGTCAGGGGAGTAGGAGGCAAAAAGTCAACTCCCATTACTGTTTATTCTTAGCAATGCAGTTTTGGATAATGTATTTCAAATATCATCAGCAGAACCCCTGGAGCATTTCAGCATTGTTCAAAAGGCTGGAAACACTATTTCCTTGATGTATTAACTTTCTTATAGCCTACGGGTTGGGTAAAATCACATAGCAACATTTTGACAGTCTTCACTTTGACAGGGTCTGATACAGGAACACTTCTATACCCCAGCTCACACACTTACTTCTCTTCTTCAGGGAGGAGGCTGAGAGGGAAAGCTTTCTACAACGTCAACGGCAAGGTCTACTGTGAAGAGGACTTCCTGGTGAGTTACAACATCTGTTGTCCCTGCATGCCTCCTTATGCACATGCATTTATGTGTATGTTATGTTCATTATGCATATGTTCAGTGGTTGAGTTCTCCATGTCCTTCAAAAATACACTCACCCCTCGATGACAGACTTGGGAGAGGAGCGGTTGCATATTCTAAAACCCTCCAGAGGAAACAGACGTTTCACTGCTACAATTAAGGTTAAGCACCACCTCTCAAATTCCCACTAATTTCCCCCAAAGGAGCACAATTACCCCACTGCTCTCATCCCATTACTCCCCAGCACTTAGAATTATAGAGGGAGGCGGAGTGGCTGTGGGCAGCTGCAGGCCTCAGACGGACTCCTGTATGATGTATCCATCTGCCCAGGTTGGACACAATGGGAAACAGACACAAGTTCTTACTATGTATTGATATCTTATAGACGTCCGTCAATCTATGATCAATGGGAACCAGGTGTTTTATAGCAGTCGTTTTTGTCTTCCAAAAAGATACAGACTTATTGTTTATTACTGAATTAGGTTGTTAGGTTGCAATTTACTTACTTAATGTAAATTAATCACTCCATTACACATAAACATTGCCCATTGGCCCCTAAAACAGACTTTCAATTGGCTCAGAGGATGAGTGCTAAGAGTGGTATTGGGTCTCCTCATACTGTAGATGTAAAGAATAGATCCTAAAGGGGTCAGGTGGTGGATGTGACTGTCACGCCCTGACCTTAGTTATCTATGTTTTATGTATTATTTTTTGTCAGGTCAGGGTGCGACGAGGGTGGGTATGTGTGTTTTTATCCTGTCTAGGGTTTTTGTATATCTATGGGGTTTTTGTATGTCTACGTAATGTAGGTGTATGGTGGCCTGAATTGGTTCCCAATCAGAGGCAGCTGTTTATCATTGTCTCTGATTGGGGATCCTATTTAGGTTGCCATTTTGGTTTTGTGGGTTATTGTCTATGTGTAGTTGCATTTCAGCACTCGTGTTTATAGCGTCATGGTCGGTTTGTTATTTTGTTAGTTTGTTTAGTGTTCTTTGTTTTAATAAAGAAGAATGTATTCATCTCACGCTGCGCTTTGGTCTCATCGTTATGATGAACTTGACAGTGACAATCAATCAATCAAATGTATTTATAAAGCCCTTCTTACATCAGCCGATGTCACAAAGTGCTGTACAGAAACCCAGCCTAAAACCCCAAATAGCAAGCAAAGCAGGAGGCAGGGTAGCCTAGTGGTTAGAGTGTTGGACTAGTAACCGGAAGGTTGCAAGTTCAAACCCTCGAGCTGACAAGGTACAAATCTGTCGTTCTGCCCCTGAACAGGCAGTTAACCCACTGTTCCTAGGCTGTCATTGAAAATAAGAATTTGTTCTTAACTGACTTGCCTGGTTAAATAAAGGTTCACAAAAAAGAAGCATGGTGGCTAGGAAAAACTCCCTAGAAAGGCCAGAATCTAGGATGAAACCTAGAGAGGAACCAGCCTATGAGGGGTGGCCAGTCCTCTTCTGGCTGTGCCGGGTGGAGATTATAACAGAACATGGCCAAGATGTTCAAATGTTCATAGATGACCAGCAGGGACAAAAAAATATATAATTACAGTGGTTGTCGATGGTGCAACAGGTCAGCAGGACAGGAGTAAATGTCAGTTGGCTTTTCATAGCCGATCATTCAGAGTATGTACCTCTCCTGCTGTCTCTAGAGAGTTGAAAACAGCAGGTCTGGGACAGGTAGCACATCTGGTGAACAGGTCAGAGTTCCATAGCCGCAGGCAGAACAGTTGAAACTGAAGCAGCAGCACGGCCAGGTGGACTGGGGACAGCAAGGAGTCATCAGGCCAGGTAGTCCTGAGGCATGGTCCTAGGGCTCACGTCCTCCGAGAGAGAGAGAGAGAAAGAAAGAAAGAGAATTAGAGAGAGCATACTTAAATTCACACAGGACACCGGATAAGACAGGAGAAATACTCCAGATATAACAGACTGACCCTAGCCCCCCGACACATAAACTACTGCAGTATAAATACTGGAGCCTGAGACAGGAGGGGTCGGGAGACACTGTGGCCCCATCCGACGATACCCCCGGACAGGGCCAAACAGGCAGGATATAACCCCACCCACTTTGCCAAAGCACAGCCCCCACACCACTAGAGGGATGTCTTCAACCACCAACTTACCATCCTGAGACAAGGCCGAGTATAGCCCACAAAGGTCTCCGCCACGGTACAACCCAAGGGGGGGCGCCAATCCGGACAGGAAGACCACGTCAGTGACTCAACCCACTCAAGTGACGCACCCCTCCTAGGGACGGCATAGAAGAGCACCAGTAAGCCAGTGACTCAGCCCCTGTAATAGGGTTAGAGGCAGAGAATCCCAGTGGAGAGAGGGGAACCGGCCAAGCAGAGACAGCAAGGGCGGTTCGTTGCTCCAGTGCCTTTCCGTTCACCTCCTGGACCAGACTACACTCAATCATAGGACCTACTGAAGAGATGAGTCTTCAATAAAGACTTAAAGGTTGAGACCGAGTCTACGTCTCTCACATGGGTAGGCAGACCATTCCATAAAAATGTAGCTCTATAGGAGAAATCACTGCCTACAGCTGTTTGCTTAGAAATTCTAGGGACAGTAAGGAGTCCTGCGCCTTGTGACCGTAGCGTACGTGTAGATATGTACGGCAGGACCAAATCGGAAAGATAGGTAGGAGCAAGCCCATGTAATGCTTTGTAGGTTAGCAGTAAAACCTTGAAATCAGCCCGAGCCTTAACAGGAAGCCAGTGTAGAGAGGCTAGCACTGGAGTAATATGATACATTTTTTTGGTTCTAGTCAAGATTCTAGCAGCCATGTTTAGTACTAAATGGAGTTTATTTAGTGCTTTATCCGGGTAGCCGGAAAGTAGAGCATTGCAGTCGTCTAACCTAGAAGTGACAAAAGCATGTATTCATTTTTCTGCATAATTTTTAGACAGAAAGAAAAAAGCTGTCCTTGAAACAGTCTTGATATGTTCGTCAAAAGAGAGATCAGGGTCCAGAGTAACGCCGAGGTCCTTCACAGTTTTATTTGAGACAACTGTGCAACCATCCAGATGAATTGTCAGAATCAACAGAATAACTTTTTGTTTCTTGGAACCTAGAACAAGCATCTTTGTTTTGTTCGAGTTTAAAAGTAGAAAATGTGCAGCCATCCACCTTCTTATGTCTGAAACACAGGCTTCCAAGGAGGGCAATTTTGGGGCTTCACCATGGTTCATCGAAATGTACAGCTGTGTGTTATCCGATAGCAGTGAAAGTTAACATTATTTTTCCCGAATGACATCACCAAGAGGTAAAATATATAGTGAAAAGAATAGTGGTCCTAAAACGGAACCTTAAGGAACACCAAAATTTACAGTTGATTTGTCAGACAACAAACCATCCACAGAGACAAACTGATATGTTTCCGACAGATAAGATCTAAACCAGGCCAGAACTTGTCCGTGTAGACCAATTTGCGCTTCCAATCACTCCAAAAGGATGTGGTGATCGATGGAATCAAAAGCAACACTAAGGTCTAGGAGCACGAGGACAGATGCAGAGCCTCGGTCTGACGCCATTAAAAGGTCATTTACCACCTTCACAGGTGCAGTCTCAGTGCTATAATGGCGTCTAAAACCAGACTGAAGCAGTTCGTATACATTGTTTGTCTTCAGGAAGATGTGTTTGTTTTCATCAATGTGTCAAGAGATATAGTACTAAAACACTTGAGTGTCTCCCTTGACAAAGTCCCTAGCTTCCTCAGAGTATTGACCAGCAGCTCTGCCCTGTCATCGGGGCAGATGGTCTGTCTGGGGTGGTTAAAGGGGAAGCCTGGAGTCCCCCTCCCCATGCACCCCTCACCACCCCATCTCCACCTGCTGCCTCTGTCCCACCATTACCCTTCCCCTCCTCTCATCAGGCCATGACCTCAGGGTCATGCGCTTTGCAGATGGTCACTATGGGACAAACATAACGATGGTAATGCATGTATAACTCACATTTAAATCCCTCATTGACTTCAATGTGATATCTTATGTTCAAGTTACACATTTCTTACCTCGAGTTCGGGTACATCTCCTTGTGTTTGTGTAACTGTGGTGCAGACTTTTGGAGACCACCAATAGTAGAGAGCTGAGGACTGGATGTGTGCGGTACTCCTTCTGTTAGTAGAGTGCTCTGATGGGTTTGGTTTAGGACAGGTATCGTTTCAGCAATGCCGCTGGTCTCTCATAAACATCTCAACCAAGAAAGGAGACAAAGGAAAAAGGACCAACTCCTTTCACATCAATATAAAGAGACCAGCAGCACCCCCTATAGATGGTGTCATTTAGGCTGTACTCTGGGTCCCTACATTTACATTTAGGTCATAGTGTTAGGGGTTCTCAAACCAGGGTTGGGGTCAATTCCAATTAAATTCTTAAATTCACTTATGAAGTGGAGAATTTACGATGAATTCAAATTGAATTGGAATTAGACTATTTGGACTGTTAGAATTTAAATGGAATTGAATATTTGTATATTTCCCAGTTACTGGAATTAATGCACTTAGTATCAAAAATGGACTGCAGAATTTGTTTTAAATCATTTAAACTTGTATTTCTATATTTCCCGTATAGATAAGTAAGCTGTTTGAACAATGACATGGTCAGCCTCTATTAGAATTTGTGGAATTCTTCAGGAAAATATTGAATTGGGAATTTAATTATTGGAATTGACCTTACATTGGAATTGAATTATCTCTGAATTCAAAAATGACATACAATTAAAACTGAATTAGATGGAATATACAGGGAGGATTTAAATTAGAATGTAATTTGTGGAATTAACCCCAACCCTGTCTCAAACACTTAAAGGTGTCAAATTTAGCCATCCTCTTTTTTGTAACGCTACACTCCCAAGTCTCAACCATACACAGTTAACATTCACCATGTAACAGTTTCCATTGCTACATGTTAGAATATTAACAAACCCAGTGATAAGTCTATTTTTTAATCTCCTACAGTACTCTGGCTTTCAGCAGACGGCAGAGAAGTGCTTTGTATGTGGTCACCTCATCATGGAAATGGTAAGAAATAACCTAATACTGTAGGAGGGCCTGCTAGATAGTGGTAGGAGACAATCAGCAGAACAGTATGCCTGTCCCTCTCTGGGATCTCTCTTTAGCAGTACTGTATCTCTTCTTGACATGTGGCATCATACCTCCTAGTTTAGTTTTGTTTCTGTATCTGAATGCCAACGGGCTGGTGTTATTGACTCCTACTGAGGCCTCAATCTCTAGCCTTACTCTTATCTGTGTGTGTGTGTGTGTGTGTGTGTGTGTGTGTGTGTGTGTGTGTGTGTGTGTGTGTGTGTGTGTGTGTGTGTGTGTGTGTGTGTGTGTGTGTGTGTGTGTGTGTGTAGATCCTGCAGGCACTGGGCAAGTCCTACCACCCTGGCTGCTTCCGCTGTGTGGTCTGCACAGAGGGTCTGGACGGAGTACCTTTCACTGTGGACGTGGAGAACAACATCTACTGTGTTAAAGACTACCACACGTAAGGACATGTATTTCTCATAGATAATGCCAACATGTGATGAAGTCAGCATGCAAGAGTTTCTTAATTCCACAGTACTCTTTAAATCATGGTTTGTGCTGAAACTGATATAAATTATACAGCATGTACCAAGACTTGGCTTCTATTCTGTTTCCCCCACAGGGTCTTTGCCCCAAAATGTGCCTCATGCAACCAGCCCATCCTCCCTGCTCAGGTAATGATGTGCCAATGACTGCTTGTATCTTCTCAGCTCCTGGCACTAGAGTTTGTCAGAGTCATATATAGTATATACTGTCGAAAGTTGGGTCAATGCGTTTTTGTCTGAACGTTCCGAGATTGCCATTTTCTCCTACATAGCAGTTGCTAAGTGATAATTGATGCTTCCGCGCTGTGCTGTTTATTTCTGATAGTTTTCAAAACCTATGAAGATCCAGTGAAAGCAGATGAGCAATCAATTGACACCACAACACAGTACCTACGTGGATACACCTTATCCCCAATGCTAATCAATAAAAATGTCTGTTAAATTCGCTGCTTTGTTTTGCTTGTTTAACAGTGGGTCATTTCATAGGCAATTGTTGGAGGCGATCTCATATTGTTACATCTCCCAAATTTCGAGAATAAAGGCACTAATGTGGCATCCGTTCTAAAAACCCATGACCCAACTCTCTTAATATACAGCTCTGGTTATTGGTGCCAGTGGAGACGGGAGGGTCTGACTGACTGTGTGTGTTTCCTGACAGGGCTCTGAGGAGACCATCCGGGTGGTGTCCATGGACAAGGACTACCATGTGGAGTGCTATCACTGTGAGGTGAGACAATGTCATTACCACCCTGTTTGTGTGTCTTGTTGAACGTAGCCAGCACATTGGTTATGATCGTTAAATGTCTGTCCGTTTTAGTATAAATGCTATGGCAGTATGGGTGTGCGCGCTACACACACAAACTGAACCTCAGTGAGGGGCAAACCAATGTGGTGACTCATTGTCCAGGAACATTCCAGAGTTGAGCTGTGGGAGGTGGGAGAGGAGAGGGTGGGTGATAGCGCTGGACTCAGCTGGACATCAGACCAGGGGTTGTTGTTTGACTACCCTGGAATCTCAGCACTCTGAGAGACCGCTCAGACCACTTACTCACTCAGACACATGTACAGGAAATCATCCCACGTGACCTACAAACCTCAGTGTAATCAAAGTAATTAGTGAAGTCAGCCAAATTGAATTCCTGACAGTGCATTCATTAACACAGCAGTTTAATGATAGCTGTGTCAAGTGTGAGCCATTGTAACCAGGGCTCAAATAAAGTGTGTGTGAGTTTGATCAAGAATTCCATGTTTAATGGCAAAAGCTGGTTGACTCATTTCATTATCACACATTCCAGGGAATAGCTCATATCCCGTCTAGGTGAGTGATAAAGGTATTATGTAGACAATAGGTAATCATTCAGCAGCCTCTGTGGGGTTGACAGTCATTACAGGGGTCTAAAGTCCAGGTCGGCAGGGGATGGAAAATTCATCACATATTTAAGAAATGGTTAAGAGTATGTAATTATTTTTTATTTAACTAGGCAAGTCAGTTAAGAACAAATTCTTATTTACAACGACGGCCTAGGAACAGTGAGTTAACTGCCTCGTTAGGAACGGTGAGTTAACTGCCTCGTTCAGGGGCAAAAAAACAGATTTTTACCTTGTCAGCTCAGGGATTTGATCTAGCAAACTTTCGGTTACTGGCCCAATGCTCTAACCACTAGGCTACCTGCCACCCCATGTAAACTTGACAGGAATACCCATCAGCGGCCTTTCATATCAGTCGAGAGGTATAAAAGGTAGAAATATGAAATATGGATTGTTTTGATATCCAGCACCTGCTCAAATGCATTAGATGGGTGTATATAATATTTTCCTTCACAAATGTCCAGCTACTGCAGTTCACTGAGTCTATCTCTCTCCCTCGGTGTTGTAGGACTGTGGCCTCCAGCTAAACGACGAGGAGGGTCACCGCTGTTACCCCCTGGATTGCCACCTGCTCTGTCACGGCTGCCACATCCGCAGGCTCAAGGTCCCGGTGCCCGGCCACCAGCCACCCAGCTACCCACTACACGTCACTGAGCTGTGAGAGGGCAGGGTCGGCGAGGAACCAACCCCAGCCAAGCCCAACCCACCGCTGACCCGCCTCCCAGGTGACCTGAGACAACATAGCAGAAAGAAGAAGGAATCCCCCGCCCACGGAATCCCGGGAACTTCAGAACCTCTTCTTGCATGACAGAACAGAACAGAGAGACCCTGGGAGACTTCGCTCTCTACTTGCCGGCCGTGCCCTGGGGAGAGGAGATAGATACAGGGCCATGGACAAGTCACAAGACCGGGCTGGGAGAGAGTCCACGTCTCTCTCTCTCTCTCTCTCTCATCAGTTTTTTTCTCCCTCCTTTCTCCTTTTGGTCTGTGAACAGTGAAGCAGGCCGAGGCCCCAGCCCACCCAGAGGCCCTGGCCGATGTCAGCACCGTGACCCCTGCACATTCATCACAGTGGGGACTGGCCTGGATGGAGAGAGGGGGCCACTCTCTCTATCTCCATCGTTCTCTTTTTTCCTCCCTTTCTATTTTCTTAATTCCTTCGAGCTGAAGCCCAATGCCATGATGCATTTACTGCTCCTCTGTCAGAGAGAGAGAGAGAGCTGGACAGCGTCTCTGCCAGGAGACTGGGAGGCCATGAAACAGGCCGCTACATAACATTCCAGCACTGTCTGGCAGGGATAGAGGGTTGGACATGCTGTGCCTTCAGAGTGGCCTTCCACTGAGAAACCTCACCGAATGGTGACAGTGCCACAGTCCAGCTATCTACGGCACCTTTTGGCTATGCAAGGGTACCGAGTCTACCAGCAACAGAGCGCCTTTGTGTGACTCTGTGACACACTCTCCTGTACCATCCCTTCATGTGACTCTGTGACACACTCTCCTGTACCAACCCTTCATGTGACTCTGTGACACTCTCCTATACCATCCCTTCATGTGACTCTGTGACACAGTCTCCTATACCATCCCTTCATGTGACACAGTCTCCTGTACCATCCCTTCATGTGACACTGTGACACATGCTCCAGTGCTCCTTGGCATAGTGGATGTTCGTGGCACCACATGCGCTGTCAGTAGCCACAGCGCTAGCCTGGGCTGGCACTCATTCCACTTAGCAGTCTTAGAAGACGTGACCTCGAGAGATTCACAAGCAGTGTCTCAACGATTATATAACAAGATAAAAAGTTAGAAGCACGTAGATTGCCTATATATTTTGCAGACATTTTCCACATAAGATTCTAGAATTGTAGTGTATTTTTTTGCTGCGTTATTATTATCAAATGGAATCGGAGGCCAAGCGAGCTGTCGGCGTCTTAACGGTCCTCTGAAGGGTATTGGTCCGTTGTTTAATTTCTCCTCAAGGACACATGTCCTAGAGGCCTCTGTGTTGTCGTTGGTCATGCGATCCACAGACCTGTTAACATGTACAGTTCCACACACTGGTTATTTGACCCATATGGTAGCACTGAGTAAGTGAGTGTCTGACCATCGAGAGTCCCCACATATCCTCCTCATGCACACGTTACTGTGTCATACCTACTGGTTGATCGGATTGTCTGGTTGGTTGTGGGAGTTGCTGGTCCAACCCATGTCTCTGGGGAATCCATCCCCCGTGTTTTCCCTTGCTGGTTGTGCCCGTGTGTGTGTGTGTGTGTGTGTGTGTGTGTGTGTGTGTGTGTGTGTGTGTGTGTGTGTGTGTGTGTGTGTGTGTGTGTGTGTGTGTGTGTGTGTGTGTGTGTGTGTGTGTGTTTGTTGGTCTACAGACGCTGAGTGTACAAAACATGAAGAACTGCTCTTTCCATGGCATAGACTGACCAGGTGAATCCAGGTGATGTCACTTGTTAAATCCACTTCAATCAGTGTAGTTGAAGACAGGTTAAACGCCTTGAGACAATTGAGACATGGATTGTGTATGTGAGCCATTCAGAGGGTGAATTGGCAAGACAAAATATTTTTAAGTGCCTTTGGACAGGGTATGGTAGTAGGTGTCAGGCACACCAGTTTGTGTCACAAACTGCAATGGTGCTGGGTTTTTCATGCTGAACAGTTTCCCGTGTGTATCAAGAATGGTCTACCACCCAAAAAACATACAACCAACTTGACACAACTGTGGGAAGCATTGGAGCCAACATGGACCTGCATCCATGTGGAACACTTTTGACACCTTGTAGAGTCCATGTCTGATGAATTGAGGCTGTTCTGAGTGCAAACGGGGGTGTAACTCAATATTAAGGAGGTGTTCTTAATGTTTGGTATACCCAGTGTGTGTGTGTGTGTGTGTGTGTGTGTGTGTGTGTGTGTGTGTGTGTGTGTGTGTGTGTGTGTGTGTGTGTGTGTGTGTGTGCACCAGTGGCAGTGCCATGGTGCATGTACCTTGTTGAGTGAGCAGGACAACGGCCATCCAGCTCCACAAAATGACCCATGCTCTCTCAATCTCTCTCCAACAGAAAGGATGGGTTAAGGCTCTGACTCAGGCCTACCCAGTACCTGCTCACAGTAGCCTAGTCAGAGGAACTGTCCTCTCATACTACTGAATCTAACAGACAAGGAGGCTGACGTAGAGATTACGGAGAGGAGTGGCCGACACAGGCATCATGTGCTTTCTGATGTATCCCTCGATGAGATTCTTTGGAATGTAATTATTAGTGTATGTTTGGCAAACTGTTGTTTAATTTTTTCTCTGCTCCCAGTTGTATATTTTCAAAAGTGAAAAGGCTAGTGTCCCTGGAGTACATGTTTTTGCTGGGAAATTCCCTTTGATGGTAGATAAACTGAATCTCAGCATAGTATGACGAGACTCCTAGTCAAGGAATGTGTAATACACTTGAAGAATGAGGCAATGGCATTTTCTGAACTGTAGTTTGAATAGTACAATAAGACCCACTCATATCAATCTCAAATCATTTTTCATTAAAGCAGAAAATGTTTAGACTTGACAAGAGTTGATCCCCTTTAACGATGTCTTAATACACCTCTTTTAAAAAATACTACTTCAGTTCCATTTCTATTGCATAGCACACAGCTAGTTTCCCCAGACCTGTGCATAAAGAGGCTAGTTTTCCTTTCATCCTCTGTCATAAATCACTCTGAAAGTGAAGACTTCTCTCTCTCCTATCAGTAGTTTTCAATAAGCACATATGACACCTCTGTCACATCACTTTTGTATCGCTTTTGTATAAGTGTTTGATTACCTAGATGGTTCATAAAAAAGGAACCTAGATTTATTTATCTAAACATGAAAAAGTCTAAAGTTATTTAATGTATTAAAAATCGGGACGTATCATTTAACTGTAGATTATATAATCTGCTTTTTAAATAAAGTGGTTTTGTAGCTAACTTAAACCAAATGATGATGTCTTTTTTGTTGTATGTGAAGTCATATGATAATTTCTATCCAAATTTGGTACTCCAAATGATGGTACAACACAAATACCTTGTTACCATACTATTACCATATTATTACCATTTTATTGCATGCTGTAATGTAGTGCTGCCATTGGACATAATTCAACAACGAAATGTGGTAAACTTGGGAATGATATGGGAATGATTTAGCCTGAACTTGATAGTGATATGGACAACTGGCTTTCCCATGGCCTTGCCTTGTCTCCCTGTGGAGAAAGTGGATGCTTACAAAGATGAAAAATCCCAGCTCTGGATGAAAGTCCCATGCTGTTGTTCATGCCTTCCAGTTACCTCTGTGTACTCAGATGTTTGTTCAAGAAAGATATCATCGTCAGATCAGAGCTACTGCAATTGTGGTGTGTAATTACATCCCCGCACGCAAGTCTCTCCAGCATGTCGTGTGATGGAGGATCCCTCATAGAGCAGAGCAGAGAGCAGCCCCCACCGTGGTATGTACAGTATGATAGCTCGGGTCCTGACAGTCATCACTGATAGGGTAGTCTCTGAGGTGTTGTTGGCTCTGGAAGTAAACAGTCCATCTGCACTTTACTGGAATCAGAGGCCATGTATCATGCATCTCAGACTGCGATTGCTGATATAATTTTCCCTTTTGCCCATTGTGATCTATAAGGCAAAACTGATCCTAAATCAGCACTCCTATTCTGAGACGCTTGATACTTACAGCCCCAGACCCTCACTACTGGGCTTGTTATGGTTACTAAGTTTTAGTTATGATGAGTTGGGGTTGACCATCAATTCACTCAACAAGTTCTGAATCACAAAACGAGGTAGAAGCATTTAACACACACAGACAATCTGCTCCGGGTCTGTTTCTGCACATTTACCCTTTGTTTTCTGTCTATAATCAGGTTTAAATAACACTACAGGGATTATAAACTGAATCAAATTAGCAAACTGTCGAGATGAACAAGAAGATGGCACCCCCGCGGTTTCCTATTGTACAAGTGAGAGGATTTAAGACGGATTCTTAAATTAACGTCCTGTTGGACTACATTTGTGCTAATTGGAGCATAAAGTAGGATGGTTACTGTAATGCTCCTCTTAAACTCTTAAGTGAATCCCCCAGCTCTATAATACCTCACAATAACCACAAGCCTGGAGGAGCCACCTCAAGTACACTACAAATACCACACAGTCACACATTGGGCCTATGGAGATTTGAATTGCAAAAAAAGTGGGCTTTGATATTGTAATGTATATTGATATTGTTTTTGTGACCGTCTCGGAGGTTGTTAAGTGTGTCATCCCACTTGACAATTTATAATTTATCTTGTGGCATCACATTAGGTCAGAAATAAGCACATAATCAGATACTTAGAAATCAAAAAAAATTTATTCACTATTTGCTGTGATTGCAGCATGAGATTCTCTGATATGACTTGTATCCTTCATTTGGGTCATGTCATGTTCCTGATTAGATGTTTATAGAGAAGTAATAATACTTTTTTATAGGTAAAGAACTTTTCATTATAGATGAAAAATCTCAAAGTGCATAAAATAGAACATAGAAATAATACAATGACTATGAGGTTAAAGTGCAGACTGTCAGCTTTAATTTAAAGTAATTTTCTTCCATGCCAGTAGAACCGTTTAGAAATTACAGCACTTTTTGTACATAGTCCCCCTATTTAATGGGACTAATAGTATTGGGACAAATTCTCTTATACTGTATGTGTATTGAAGTAGTCAAAAGTTTAGTACTTGGTCCCATATTCCTAGTACGCAATGACTACATCAACCTTGTGACTACAAATTTGTTGGATTAATTTGCTGTTTGTTTTTAGTTTTGTTTCAGATTATTTTGTGCCCAATAGAAATGAATGATAAATAATGTATTGTGTCATTTTGGAGTCACTTTTATTGTAAATAGAATATAATATGTTTCCAAACAATTCTACATTAATGTGGATTCTACCATGATTATGGATAGTCGTGAATAATGATGAAATGAAAGTTACAGGGGCATAAATATCATACCCCTCTTGTAATGGGGGGAGGTTAGCATGTCTTGGTGGTATGATATTTGTGTGTCTTTAACTTTCTCACTCATAATTATTCAGATTCATTCAGGACTATCCATAATCATGGTAGCATCCACATTAATGTAATAGTGTTTAGAAACATATTATATTCTTATTTAGAGTAAAAGTGACTCCAAAATGACACAATACATTATTTACCATTAATTTCTATTGGGCACAAAATAATCGGAAACACAACCAAAACAAACCGCAAATAGTCACAAACCTGATGTAGTCATTGTGTTCTAGGAATATGGTCCCCTAAAATGGGGGACTATGTACAGAAAGTGCTGTAATTTCTAAACGGTTCACCTGATATGAATCGAAATACCCTCAAATTAAATCTGACAGTCTGCACTTTAACTTAATAATCATTTTATTATTTATTTTTTATATTTTATTTTATGCACTTTGACATTTTTCTTCTGTAATGAAAAGTTCTTTACAAATGTAATACAGGATTATTATTACTATCATTTCAAACCCAAAGTGCTGGAGTACAGAGTACAGAGCACAGAGTACAGAGCACAGAGCCAAAACAAAAATGTTTCACTGTACAGTGCATTCGGAAAGTATTCAGACCCCTTGACTTTTTCCACATTTTGTTACGTTACAGCTTTATTCTAAAATTGATTCAATTGTTGTTGTTTTTTATCATTCTATACACAATACCCCATAATGACAAAGCAAAAACAGTTTTTTAGTCATGTTGGCAAAAAATAAATAATAATAATATGACATTTACATAAGTATTCAGACCCGTTACTCAGTACTTTGTTGAAGCACCTTTGGCAGCGATTACAGCGTCGAGTCTTCTTGGGTATGACGCTACAAGCTTAGCACACCTGTATTTGGAGAGTTTCTCCCAATATTTTCTGCAGATCCTCTCAATCTTTGTCGGGTTGGATGGGGAGCGTTGCTGCACAACTATTTTCATGTCTCTCCAGAGATGTTCAATTGGGTTCAAGTCCAGGCTCTGGCTGGGCCACTCAAGGACATTCAGAGACTTGTCTCGAAGCCACTCCTGCGTTGTCTTGGCTGTGTGCTTAGGGTCATTGTCCTGTTGGAAGGTGAACTTCAGCCCAGTCTGAGGTCCTGAGCGCTCTGGAGCAGGTTTACATCAAGGATCTCTCTGTACTTTGCTCTGTTAATCTTTTCCTCGATCCTGACTAGTCTCCCAGTCCCTGCCGCTGGTAAAAACATCCCCACAACATGATCCTGCCACTACCCTGCTTCATCATAGGGATAGGGTATTGTATGTAGATTGATGAGGAAAATTAACAATGTAATACATTTTAGAATAAAGCTGCCATGTAACAAAATGTGAAATGACTTTCCCCATGCACTGTATATAGGCCAGCAAATAAAAAAAATGTGTCTTAAGCCCTTCTTTAAAAGCCCCAGAAGTCTGAACAGCCCTGAGATTGTCAGGAAGGGAGTTCCAAAGGCGTGGTACGTGGGAGGAAAAGGCACGGTCTTCCATTGTCCGGAGCAGGGTCCTGGGTGCATGAAGCATTTTGGCTTGCCCTGACCATAGGGTGCATGGAGGTACATAGGGGAGAGTAGAACAGGAGGAGAATTTTAAATTTGAGGGACAGGCAGCCAATGGAGGTCAACAAGGATGGGGGTGATGTGGGCAGACTTTGTGTTTGTGTCAAAAGCCATGCAGCTCTGTTTTGAATGAGCTGTAATTTATGAATTGAGTGTAAAGGCAGGCCCCCAAATACTATATTCCCATAATCAATTCTGGAGAAAACAAATGCATGGATAAGCTTTTCTGCATCAGAAGTGGTGAGACAGGGTCTTAGGTGGACTAATGTGGGCATTGACAGAGAGAGCAGGGTCAAATTTCACACCCAGGTTGGTGATGACTGAGGAGAGGCGAATGATGTGGCCATCTACGGCAGGGAAGATGCTGCAGGAGTTGGTGATCTGCTGTGGGTTGCCTATCAGTATTACCTCTGTCTTGCTGCTGTTGAGTTGGAGGAAGTTATTCTGCATCCTGTATTTTACCTCTTCCAGACAGTTGGACAAGGTTGACAGAGCAGATGCTGTGTCAGGGTTTTAATGTAAACCTGTGTGTCGTCTGAGTAGTGTAGAGTAGAGTAGTGAAATTGGACACTGTTGTCTGAAGATCTGGCCAAGTGGAGCAGGAAGAGAATGGATCCTAGCACCGACCCTTGTTGGACACTGCAGGTTATGGTGGACTCCTCTGATCTTTCCTCACCAAGGGGGAAGTACTGCTTGCGGTTAGAGAGGTAGGAGGTGAACCAGTTTAGGGCAGTCCCACAGATGGCTGTCTGAGGCGCTACAGTAGAATGGTGTGATCTTCTGTGTAGAAAGCGACACTTAGAGTACCAGTCAAAAGTTTGGACACCACTAGTCATTCAAGGGCTTTTCTTTATTTGTACTATTTTCTACATTGTAGAATAATAGTCAAGACATCAAAACTAGGAAATAACACATGGAATCATGTAGTAACCAAAAAAGTGTTAAACAAATCATTGTCTTCAAAGTAACCACCCTTTGCCTTGATCCTGATGACAGCTTTGCACACTCTTGGCATTCTCTCAACCAACTTCATGAGGTAGTTACCTGGAATGTATTTCAATTAACAAGTGTGCATGGTTAAATGTTTATTTGTGGAATTTCTTTCCTTCATAATGCTTTTGAGCCAGTCAGTTGTGTTGTGACAAGGTAGGGGTGGTAAATATAGCCCTATTTGGTAAAAGACCAAGGCAATATTATGGCACAAACAGCTCAAAAAAGCAAAGAGAAACGACAGTCCATCATTATTTTAAGACATGAGGGTCAGTCAATCAAGAAAGTTTCTTCAAGTGCAGTCGCAAAAACCATCTAGCGCTATGATGAAACTGGCTCTCATGAGGACCGCTACAGAAGACTGTTGCAGAAGATAAGTTCATTCGAGTTACCACCTTCAGAAATTGCAGCCCAAATAAATGTTACACAGAGTTCAAGAAACAGACACATCTCAACATCAACTGTTCAGAGGAGACTGCGTGAATCAGGCCTTCATGGTCAAATTGCTGTAGAGAAACCACTACTGAAGGACACCAATAAGAATAAGAGACTTGCTTCTTGACAAGTCAGGATTTGTCCTTTGGTCTGATGAATCCAAATTTGAGATTTTTGGTTCCAACCAGTGTGTCTTTGTGAGATGCAAAGTAGGTGAACGGAGGATCTCTGTATGTGTGGTTCCCAGAGGTGTGATGATGTCGGGGTGCTTTGCTGGTGAGACTGTCAGTGATTTATTTAGAATTCAAGGCACACTTAACCGGCATGGCTACCACAGAATTCTGCAGCGATACGCCATCCCATCTGGTTTGCGCTTAGTGGGACCTGTTTTTCAACAGGGCAATGACCCAGCACTACTCCAGGCTGTGTAAGGGCTATTTGACCAAGAAGGAGAGTGATGGAGTGCTGCATCAAATGACCTGGCCTCCACAATCACCCAACCTGAACGCAATTGAGATGGTTTGGGATGAGTTGGACCGCAGAGTGAAGGAAAAGCAGCCAACAAGTGCTCAGCATATGTGGGAACTCCTTCAAGACTGTTGGAAAAGCATTCCAGGTGAAGCTGGTTGAGAGAATGCCAAGAGTGTGCAAAGCTGTCATCAAGGCAAATGGTGGTGTCACGACTCCCACCGAAGGTGGCTCCTCTTCCTGTTCGGGTGGCGCTCGGTGGTCGTCGTCACCGGTCTACTAGCTGCCCCTTTTCCTTTTCTGTTAGTTTTGTCTTATTGGTTACACCTGTTTCTTGTTTGGGTTTTGGTTAGGGCCATTTAAGCCGGTTATGCCCGCATGCTTTTGTGCGGGCTTGTTCCTCTGTGAGTTTGTGGATGTACATTTTTATCTTATTTTCTCCGGACTGTTTGGGTCCTGTTTTTGGGCCGGTCAGTTGTATGCGCCTGGTGTTTTTGGCGTGACCGTTTCTGTATCGGAATAAATACGATTGTCCTAAACCCTCTGATCTCTACGCCTGACTCCAAACCCACTACTCCTAGAAGTCCTGACAGGTAGCTACTATATTTAGATATGTTTAACAGTGTTTTGGTTACTACACGATTCCATATGTGTTATTTCATAGTTTTGATGTCTTCACTATTATCCTACTATATAGAAAATAGTACAAATAAAGAAACACCCTTGAATGAGTAGGTGTGTCCAAACTGTTGATATTGGTCCAGCCAGCCGCACCAATGTGTCGGAGGAAACACTGTGCACCTGGCCACCTTGGTTAGCGTGCACTGTGCCCGGCCCGCCACAGGAGTTGCTGGTGCGCGATGAGACAAGGACATCCCTACCGACCAAGCCCTCCCTAACTCGGACGACGCTAGGCCAATTGTGCGTCGCCCCACGGACTCTGATGGCACAGCTGGCGCTGCAGTACAGCGCCCTTAACCACTGCGCCACCCGGGAGGCCCCAAATTCTTATTTTCAATGACGGCCTAGGAACAGTGGGTTAACTGCCTTGTTCAGGGGCAGAACGACAGATTTGTATCTTGTCAACTCTGGGATTTAAACTTGCAACCTTTCGGTTACTAGCCCAACGCTCTAACCACTAGGCTACCCTGCCGCCCCAGGCGTGCTGCAAGGAGGCATGAGGACTGCAGATGTGGCCAGGGCAATAAATTGCAATGTCCGTACTGTGAGATGCTTAAGACAGCACTACAGGGAGACAGGACGGACAGCTGATCGTCCTCACAGTGGCAGACCACGTATAACAACACCTGCACAGGATTCGTACATCTGAACATCACACCTGCGGGACAGTTACAGGACGGCAACAAAAACTGCTTGAGTTACACCAGGAATGCACAATCCCTCCATCAGTGCTCAGACTGTCCGCAATAGACCGAGAGAGGCTGGACTGACGGCTTGTAGGCCTGTTGTAAAGGCAGGTCCTCACCAGACATCACAGGCCCTCACCAGACAGCAACAATGTTGCCTATGGGCACAAACCCACCGTCGCTGGACCAGACAGGACTGGCAATAAGTGCTCTTCACTGTCGAGTCACTGTTTTGTCTCACCAGGGGTGATGGTTGGATTCACGTTTATCGTTGAAGGAATGAGCGTTACACCGAGGCCTGTACTCTGCAGCGAGATCGATTTGGAGGTGGAGGGTCCGTCATGATCTGAGGCGGTGTGTCACAGCATCATCGGACTGAGTTTGTTGTCATTGCAGGCAATCTCAACGCTGTACGTTACAGGGAAGACATCCTCCTCCCTCATGTGGTACCCTTCCTGTAGGCTCATCCTGACATGACCCTCCAGCATGACAATGCCACCAGCCATACTGCTCTTTCTGTGCGTGATTTCCTGCAAGACAGTGTTCTGTCATTGCCAGCAAAGAGCCCGGATCTCAATCCCATTGAGCACGTCTGGGACCTGTTGGATTGGAGGGTGAGGACTAGGACCATCCCCCCCAGAAATGTATTGGAACTTGCAGGTCCCTTGGTGGCAGAGTGGGGTAACATCTCACAGCAAGAACTGGTACATCTGGGGCAGTCCATGAGGAGGAGATGCACTGCAGTACTTAATGCAGCTGGTGGCCACACCAGATACTGATTGTTACTTTTGATTTTGACCCGCCTTTGTTCAGGGACACATTATTCCATTTCTGTTAGTCATGTCTGTGGAACTTGTTCAGTTTATGTCTCAGTTGTCGAATCTTGTTATGTTCATACAAATATTTACACATGTTAAGTTTGCTGAAAATAAACGCAGTTGACAGTGAGAGGATGTTTCTTTTTTTGCTGAATTTATGTAGCGTTGTTCGGTAGTTGCTGTGGGATGGCCAGAGTCTGGAGGGTGGAGGAGATATCTGATGATGGAAAACCAGGTCCTGGGATTTCCTCTGTTATTGTCAATCATAGCGGAGTAGAACGTGCAGTGGGCTTCTTTTATTGCTTTGAAATAACAAACCTGTTGGTCTTTAGAGGGGCGATAGATTAGTACGACACTGGGGGGATGCTAAGAGTGTGCAAAGCTGTCATCAAGGTGGCTGCTTTGAAGAATATCAAATATGAAATATATTATGATTTGTTTAACACATATTTGGTTACTACATGATTTCATATGTGTTATTTCCTAGTTTTGATGTCTTCACTATTATTCTACAATGTAGAAAATAGTTTTTAAAAATTAAGTAAACCCTGGAATGAGTAGGTGTGTTCAAACTTTTGACTGGTACTGTATATATATTTTTCTCCCCCACTTCCAACATTGTGCGCCTGCCGTCAAGCATAATAGTCCCAAGCCATTGTCACTGATGAACTCTTGTACGAGTAAAGTCTTGTTTGTTACAGAATGAGTATTAAACTGTGCCAGTCTTAAAGGGGCTAGAGTGAGAGGCAGAATGTGGACTTTTTAAACTGTCTGCAGAAAGTCAGAACATGCACTGCATAGAGGGGGAAGAGAGGGAGGTGTACAGTTCTGTATGGACTATTTTGGCTCTTATCGCCTTGCAATCCTTGATGTTTGAGCTTTTTCCGTAGGATTACAAGTTGAAGAGGTCCTTTTTTGAGTTCCTTATGTAACAGGGTTTGTTTTATCCTCTTCAAACTATGAAGGAATCTTCCTAAGTAGAAGATGCCAATGTGCCCCATTGCTGTACTACTAATAGGTGAAACTCTTCAATGCAGGTATTCAAAAGAAAACAATCAGCTAGCTTCACTTTGTTGATGCAATTTTCTGTCTGATTCCAACATGAGGTAAAAAATTATTTGATAAAAATTATCAATACTTGATTAGCTACTCTAAAACAAAAGTTTATTCAAGAAAAATGCACATTAAAAAACAATTAAAACAATAAATTACAATGAAAATATCAGAACAATCAGCCTAGGCTGCCATAAAAGCACCATGGCAACAATGCCTTGATTCTCTGTCAAGTGTACAGAGAATAACATCAGCATACACAATTAATGCTATTCTGAGTGTAGAGAGGTTTATATTTGTCATACAAACTGAATTGCCTGACTTTGCTTTTAAAGTAGTGAACAGAATCATTGTTGAACAGGAAATGTGCTGCTTTTGATTTTGAGGTATTCCCCCTCTGAAGTCCAGAACAAAGGCTGTGAAGGCCTGAGGTTGGTCAGTCAGCAGGCCTGGAATTGACTGACCCGCTGGACTAGAGTGTTGGGATGGTTCCAAGGACAGGTTCAGTGGCAAAATGTATTTACTTCTGCCGTTTGGTTGTTCTGTGTAATGGATAATGGATAGGCATTGCATTGGGCAGGATTGCAGGGACTGGAGGTAGGTAATTTAGGTACTGTTATCCCCTCAGGCCACCTCTCTTTCTGTATTGTACTGTATTGGTGAATGAGTGGGCAGGTAGATTTCACTGGTAAAATATGTATTTACAATAGAGCTCATCCAGGGTCAGACACGGAGGAGGACGTGTGAGGTTCTTACCAAGTCTCCTAAAATACACCTCATCCCATCCAGATAAGTCACAATCAATGTCATTGTAATCTGTTATGACTAACTGAGACATGCTCAGGTATAATTCAGTATGGATGTGTACTGTACTGTGTATGCGTAGGCGTAAGCAGCAGAACAGCAGCTGAGCGCTTCTGAACAGTCATGTTCAGTTCAGTCTTCGTGAGGAAGAACTCTGGTGTTGGTTGACAGCTCCAGGAGTTGGGGCACAAAGCACTCTTTATGTGTGTGAGGGTACCGCCCTGTTACTCAGGGAGCTCTGTGCGTGCGGTATAGCTGGAGCCCCAGGGACCCACTGTGAGGTGAGATCTGTTACACCATACAAAGGAAGCCTTCCCTCTGGAGCACAGAGATCCCTCCACCACCAGGAGCCCAGGCTGAAATATGCAGTCAACAGAATGACCTCATACCCAACATGATTCTATGGTTACAGACACGTTAGTCTGTGGTGTTGTATCTAAAAGTGAACCAATGAAATGTGTTAGATGTTAAATAGTTAACTAGTTAAACATCAGGATGTGACCTCTGACCTGTTAATATCAATGTGTATAACTGTCCTCTATGACCATCAACAACGTCACCGTGCTGGAGCGATAGAACGCCAACTGAAGGCTCAAGTCGATTTACTCTTCACTCCAAAATCACATGGCTTGAATAAATGACAGAGAGGCGGCAACGGGCCCGTGAGACTAAACAAGCCACAGCTGTCTGTCTGGTAGTTGGCAGAAATCAAGTCAAAAAGTTGATTGTCGTGCGGGTCAGAAAAACCTGACATGTACTGTATGTCTCAGAGATGTGACTGACAATATCACTGCCACCCCTGGCAGACTGGGATCCACAATGCCAGAGACCACCCAGAGCTCCGGGCCCACAGCTCCACTGTCCCCACTGTCCCCCTAGCTTTTATACTAGTCAGCAGTATGATGACGAGGAGCAATGCCTGCCCACGCACTTAGACTAACCACATAACTCTAGTAGCCGTGGGAAATATGGAACAGGGCCTGACTAAATGGCCCCTTTAGACAGCTGTGGGCCGAGGGTCCACCATGTGAGGGATGTCAAATGCAGATTCAGACTGGAGACCAACTGATAAAATGAGAGGGCCATCCTCTGGGTTATAAGAGGGGAATCTGTGAGTTCGCTTTGCAAGTATTTCAGGACTAATATTTGCCTTAGAAATTAAATATCCCATGGAAAGTGTGTTGAGATATGATATCATATTTGATCAATGGCATTCGTGCAAAGTTCAAGTGACTAGCAAACATAACTGTCGAACTGCAGGGTGAACTTCTCCTCAGAATGAAGTTTTCATGGTAAGTGTTACACATGCAGAAATGTGTCATACATACAGTATTGACTTCAAAATATTCCAGGAGGCTTGTGCTGGTCCTCATTGTTAAGCACATAGCTTAACAACAGGAATTCAAATCATCTCTCAAGTGATGATGAGGCATAGACAAACACAAACCAGCTGGCTAATAGCCAGTTAACACAGGTCCTACTTTCCGTCACCTCTGTGAACTTGGGAATGTGTGTACAGACTGGAGGGGTGACGTTGCCTTGGCGACCGTGGTGTTGGGGAGGTTGAAGGGGAGCTCTTAAACAGGCCTCAGTGAGAATGACTGACAGGTCAACCAGTAAAGCATGCAGGGGGAATGTGAGGGAATGCAGTAGGCATTGTTCTTGAAACATCTCAGGAACATGCTCTGAACTGGCAGTCGTATTCATGTTCAAAATTCATGGTTTCAATGGAACAGTTTGAGCTGCATTCCTGAATGTAACTTGAAAAGTGCATGGGTTGGTAGGCTATTCTGCAGACTACTTACTCAAATACTTTTCTCCCTGACCAAGCAGGTGCAAATATGAATCAAACTTCTTTTTCTCTCTCTCAAGCTCCAAAATTATATCAAAACTCACTTGTTATATTCTGTGCCACTGAGCCTGAAATAACTCAGGCTAAGTTATGATTGAAGTATAGAGTTGTTGCCAAGCAACAGGATTGCTTAGCCCACCACAGTGTCTTGGGTCCCTGGGTTTTTCTCTTTGTGCTCTTAGGCACTCAATAAATTATAACTAGGAGCAGTTTGGTACAGAGAAAAATAGTACTTCTAGGTTGGTTGAAACAAACATCACATATTCTTGCATACAGTATTATGGAAAAAGCATGTGCGGAGCAAAGCCATCTGTAATGTACTTGCTGGTCTTATGATGAGACATACACTGAGCTTACAAAACAGCAGGAACTGCTCTTTCCATGACATAGACTGACCAGGTGAAAGCTATGATCCCTTATTGATGCAGATGAAGGGGAGGAGACAGGTTAAAGAAAGATTTTTAAGATTTGAGACTATTGAGACATGGACTGTGTATGTGTGCCATTCAGAGGTTGAATGGGCAAGACAAAATAGTTAAGTGCCTTTAAACAGGGTATGATAGTAGCTGCCAGGCACACCGGTTTGAGTGTGTCAAAAACTACAACACTGCTGGGTTTTTCACACTTAACGGTTTCCTGTGTGTATCAAAAATGGTCCACCACCCAAAGGACATCCAGCCAACTTGACACAACTGTAGGAAGCATTTGAGTCAACATGGGCCAGCATCCGTGTGAAATGCTTGACACCTTGTAGAGTCCATGTCCGATGAATTGAGGCTGTTCTGAGGGCTAGAGGGGCTGCAACTCAATATTAGGAAGGTGTTATTAATAATTTGTACACTCAGTGTATTCTTGCATACAACATCATGGTAATGTACTTGCTGTATTTATGATGAGACATATTTGTGCATTGCACAGCAAAGTAATCTGTAATGTACAAACAGAAATTAGCATGAGACATGGTTTGTTTGAAATTCACAGAGTATTTTGTTTAATGGAGTTTTAGCCGCATATCATAGAGCTTAATGATGATTAAACTGTCTCACATTGAGGGGCCTGCATATCACATGATGTTTTCCAGATGTATTTCTGCCTGCTGTTTGTTTTTCTCTGAGTATGGATGCTACTTAACAGTCTGCGATGTCTGGGGATTTGTGGGGATGGAAAATAGAGGAGATAGATTGACCTCTGCCCCTGTGTTCCAAAGAACAAACTCTGAGGCTGGTTTGGTTTACACTGGGCCAAATCTGGGGTCCTCTAATGCCATCTAGTGATGGTTTGGATATAAAGGAACACTTACATTCCCCTATGAGTAAAACTCATTGGATTTATTGAGAGTGTGGTTTGAAAGTGGTTTCCATTATTCATACATAAATGCATCATTATCCTCTAGGGTTGTCAGCAACTGCAAACTTCTGAACCGAATGCAGGCTAGAATCAACTAAGGAAACAGACAATAGCTTGGTGTAAATATGTTTATTAAAAGCCTTACTTCCCATTAGTGGAGTGGGATAGTCTGGGATGTAGTTTACACTCCCCTCCACAGGCTCACTCTACAGTAGCGTTCCCCTTTACAGTGGTAAACCCATAATTATAAACTGGGTGGTTCAAACCCTGAATGCTGATTGGCTGACAACCATGGTGTATCAGACCGTATACCACGGGTATGACAAAACATTTATTTTTACCCTTCTAATTATGTTGGTAACCAGTTTATAATAGCAATAAGGGACCTCAGGGGTTTGTGGTATATGGCCAATATACCACGACTAAGGGCTGTGTTCAGGCACTCCGCATTGCGTCTTGCATAAGAAGGGTCCTTAGCCGTGGTATATTGGCCATATACCATACCTCCTAGGGCCTTATTGCTTAAACATACAACGGTACATAAAATACAGTCCGATGGCACAACAAACAAACAAGACACAGACAGATGATTAAAAACATAGAAAGTGCTTACACTCCTCTGCGTGGTGACTGATGCTGCAGTCTACCTTCACTACAACCCAGACACCCGCCCATCAGCAGGGGCGCAGGACAGGGAGGATGGATGAGGTAGGTGGTGGCAGGTTAGGCGTGGTTCTTCTTGATAAAGTTAATGAGCCCGTTGGTGGAGGAGTCGTGAGAGTGGACCTCGCTGGAGCCATGCAGCTCAGGCTCGATCTTCTTACACAGAGCCTTACCCAGCTCAACTCTGAGATAGAGAGATAGTTGAAGTCGGCTGTTTACATACACCATAGCCAAATACATTTAAACTCAGTTTTTCACAATTCCTGACATTTAATCCTAGTAAAAATTCCCTGTCTTAGGTCAGTTAGAATCACCAATTTATTTTAAGATTATGAAATGTCAGAATGATAATCGAGAGAATGATTTATTTAATATTTTATTTCTTTCATCACATTCCCAGTGGGTCAGAAGTTTACATAGACTCAATTAGTATTTGGTAGCATTGTCTTTAAATTGTTGAACTTGGGTCAAACATTGTGGGTAGCCTTTCACAAGCTCCCCACAATAAGTTGGGTGAATTCTGGCCCATTCCTCCTGACAGAGCTGGTGTAACTGAGTCAGGTTTGCAGGCCTCCTTGCTCACACACGCTTTTTCAGTTCTGCCCACACATTTTTTATGGGCTTGAGGTCAGGGCTTTGTGATGGCCACTCCAATACCTTGACTTTGTTGTCCTTAAGCCATTTTGCCACAACTTTGGAAGTATCCTTAGGATCATTGTCCATTTGGAAGACCCATTTGCGACCAAGCTTTAACTGATGTCTTGAGATGCTGCTTCAATATATCCACATAATTTTCCTTCCTCATGAGCCATCTATTTTGTGAAGTGCACCAGTCCCTCCTGCAGCAAAGCAACCCCACAACATGATGCTGCTCCCCCATGCTTCACGGTTGGGATGGTGTTCTTTGGCTTGCAAGCCTCCCCCTTTTTCCTCCAAACATAATGATGGTCATTATGGCCAAACAGTTCTATTTTTGTTTATCAGACCAGAGGACATTTCTCCAAAAAGTATTTTATGGCGGGTTTTGGAGCAGTGACTTCTTCCTTGCTGAGCGGCCTTTCAGGTTATGTCGATATAGGGCTCGTTCTACTGTGGATATAGATACTTTTGTACCTGTTTCCTCCAGCATCTTCACAAGGTCCTTTGCTGTTGTTCTGGGATTGATTTGGACTTTTCGTACGTTCATCTCTAGGAAACAGAACACGTCTCCTTCCTGAGCGGTATGACGGCTGTGTGGTCCCGTGGTGTTTATACTATTGTTTGTACAGATGAATGTGGTACCTTCAGGCGTTTGGAAATTGCTCCCAAGGATGAAGGTCTACAATTTTTTCTCTGAGGTCTTGGCTGATTTCTTTTGATTTTCCCATGATGTCAAGCAAAGAGGCACTGCGTTTGAAGGTAGGCCTTGAAATGCATCCAAAGGTTGACTCAATTATCCAATTGACTCAAATTATGTAAATTATCCTATCAGAAGCTTCTAAATCCATGACATCATTTTCTGTAATTTTCCAAGCTGTTTAAAGGCACAGTCAACTCAGTGTATGTAAACTTCTGACACACTGGAATTGTGATACAGTGAATTATAAGTGAAATAATCTGTCTGTAAACAATTGTTGGAAAAATTACTTGTGTCATGCACAAAGTAGATGTCCTAACCGACTTGCCAAAACTATAGTTTGTAAACAAGAAATGTGTGGAGTGGTTGAAAAAGGAGTTTTAATGACTCCACCCTAAGTGTATGTAAACTTCCAACTTCAACTGTAGATAGACATAATAATGGACAGAATAGTATGTCACCAAAAAACTCACCAGAGTGGACAGAATAGAATGTCACCAAAAAACTCACCAGAGTGGACAGAATAGAATGTCAATGAAACATTTGTTCATACAATTTCATAGGATAAAGGCTCTGTGTGTAATCTGTCATAGATTACACATTATCGAGGAGCTTGGTTTCAAATAGTCACACTTACCCCCACTGGTCAAAACTGTTGATCTCCCACATAACACCCTGGATAAAGATCTTGTGTTCATACATGGCTGTGAAACAAACAACACCATACATTGTTACTGGGAGCATAACAAGTAAATACATTATTTTGATCAATATTTCAAATATCATTGGTTGTTGGTTCACAGGTCCATATTCAGCTCTTACCAATAAGTGCTCCCAGTGTGAATGGGTTCAGCTTCTTGAAGACAATAGAGTTGGTTGGCTTGTTTCCTTGGAATACCTTACAGCAGAACAAGAGGAAATGTTAAAATCACACAACCTGTTGTAAGACAGTTGTTGCATACTTGTAATTATACAGTGTTGCACCCTGTTTGAAGCTTCTTCCATCCTGATGCAAAACTTATTTTGTCCACTAGGAGGACGCACATCTCTATCAGAGCGACAGTGTCTGCCCTAGCAATAGACACACAATCTCCCCAGTATAACAACAGGGTTTAAGCCCAACCGGACTGGGGCTGCAGTGGACTTGCGCCATGAGGGATCTGCTCTCACTAACTTTGTGTGGCAGAATGGTTTCCAAAGCCTCTCCTGTCAGGCCGCCGGCCTCCAGTTCCTTCTTAGCCTCCTCTGTGGTCTTTCCTTTCATCAGAGCCTCAGTCTGGGCCAGGAAGTTGGCCATCAGGATCTACAGACACAGAGGATACAACAGGTAAGGCATTATCCCATTATGACATTATCCCTGAGTATTATCCCCAGTATCACACAACATGAACACTGCATAGGCTCTTTTGACAGATAGACACTAAAAGTAGGCATCACTTGAATAACTGAATGATTAGCTCAGTCACTGAATGGGAAGGTATTTACTCCCAGATCATTACAACAGATTGGGTTATTACTGTGCTTCATCTAATAGCTGAACTAAATGGCCTGGATTGAAGTTGAGACTTTCTAAAAGTACATGGTTTGAGATTCTATACAGATTATTACAGCAACATGCATGTTTTATATGATTACATACAGAAATAAGAAATGTATGGTGACAGTAACTTCATAATATGGCCATGGATGTGTTACTAATTTTAAGGTTGAACGTTACATTAGTTTGTAAGAAAGCCTTAACTTTAGGCTATTTACTATATTACAAAAGGAGTGCTGTATTTTGTTTGCTTGACAACGCAACCAAATTTCAACATTTAAAGGAGATGTATCTACTGCTTGGATAGCTCCATCTGAGCCACGGGCTAAATCCCATTCTTGAACTTTTTGGCTGAGTTGGAGACGTGAATCCAACATATCATTTGTTAACAAGTTAATAATAGGCTACAGTATTTATTGTATGTCAAAAGTGATATTGAATTGTGTTTGGTTGTCAACGCAACCAAATATCAACATTTGAAGGAGACTTATCTTCATTGTGGATAGTTCCATCTGTGCCACTGACTTAGTCTGGGGTTAATTTTAGTTTGTCTACAAATTAATAATTATTATGCTGGATTACATCTCCATCTCAACCAAAAATCTAAATTAATTAATGGGATTAAATAAAAATAATTTCAAATTTCAAATGCACTTGAAATAAAGTTTGATTTGATTTAGTCCTATTCTTTAACTTCAATTTTTGGTTGAGATGGAGACGGGAATCCAACATATGAATTATTAATTTGTAAATAAGCCAGACAAAGTCAACGGCACAGATGGAACTGTCCAAGCAGAAGATACATCTCCTTCAAATGTTGGAAACGTTGAAAACCAAACACAATGAATTAAAACAAAATATCATTACATTTGAAATCAACCACAGCTTGAAACCCAAGGCCTATTGTATGGTCTACTTTTTCTGTTGAATTCTGGGTTGAATTAAAACAATAGCTGTTGATTATTTTGAAAATGCTATATAGCCTATATATATATATCATTGATGATATATGAGTGGTAAAGTATGGTCACATTTAATTTGCTCTGTTAAACTTTCCCTTTGGAATGACTAGACAGCAACAGTGAATCTCATTCATTTTTAAGTGGAGATCTCTCAACAATCACTCTCACAATAGCATATTGGTAATTGTCCGAAACAAATATCATAGCTAAGCAGTGCTGGGCTTGGTTAAAAGCCTGGATGGGAGGTCAAAGGTTAGCTGTAGATATATACATTCTCCAGTAGGAGGAGCTTCCCAGCCTATTATTTTGAAGATCTGACATTGTTTTAAATGGTACAAATTCAACATATTTTAGATCCAATGTATTTTACACATAGATTACATGTCACAATACGTTGACAAATTACGTTGAAACAATGTTGATTTAACCAGTTTGTTCCCAGTGGGTTGGTAGTGCTGGAAGATGTGTCCTGTAGGGGTAGCCTACCTTATGGTGCTTACTTTCCCTGATGGGGTGCTGTGTCTGGGCAGGGATGAGGAAGTCAGCGGGGACCATGCGAGTTCCTGTGGAGGACACAGCAGTCACACTGCATCTGTGACTAATATAACATATTACTCTTCCATAACATACATACTCATCCATTTCAGCTGACCATTAATCAATATGTTGAAGAGCTTATGGACCAGTCAGCAACATTATTTGGGTATGAGTTAAGAGAATATGAACTTTCAAAAGTCCGATTTTAACTGGACAGTTCCTTTAAGGAGGCAGTACCTTGGTGAATGAGCTGGTAGAAGGCGTGCTGTCCGTTGGTGCCAGGCTCTCCCCATACGATGGGGCCAGTATGGTAGTTGACACGTTTGCCATGGATAGTGATGTACTTTCCATTGGACTCCATGTCACCCTATAGACGTCACATGAATTTAACATCTTCAGTGTTCTGTTTCAGTTAAATTTAAACTAATACTAAAACAACATTATCAGGCTATTTAACCTTGAATTGGTATGCACAGTAAAACACATTTCCATTTGATAAATACAAATCTGACAATATACGACCACATCCTACCTTCAGGGCAAGGAGTGGGTGTTTTATTTATTTAATTTCACCTTTATTTAACCAGGTAGGCTAGTTGAGAACAAGTTCTCATTTACAACTGCGACCTGGTGATGAGTATGAAGTGAGTGCCAGCCAACGAGAGCGTACAGGTCGCAGTGGTGGGTAGTATATGGGGCTTTGGTGACAAAACGGATGGCACTGTGATCGACTGCATCAAATTTTCTGAGTAGAGTGTTGGAGGCTATTTTGTAAATTACATCGCCAAAGTCAAGGATCGGCAGGATAGTCAGTTTTACAAGGGTATGTTTGGCAGCATGAGAGAAGGATGCTTTGTTGCGAAATAGGAAGCCGATTCTAGATTTAATTTTGGATTGGAGATGCTTAATGTGAGTCTGGAAGGAGAGTTTACAATCTAACCAGACACCTAGGTATTTGTAGTTGTCCACATATTCTAAGTCAGAACCGTCCAGAGTAGTGATGCTGGACAGGCAGGCAGGTGCGGGCAGCGATTGGTTGAAGAGCATGCATTTAGTTTAACTTGCATTTAAGAGTAGTTGGAGGCCACAGAAGGAGAGTTGTATGGCATTGAAGCTCGTGTGAAGGTTAGTTAACACAGTGTCCAAAAAAGGGCCAGAAGTATACAGAATGGTGTCATCTGTGTAGAGGTGGATCAGAGAATCATTAGCAGCAAGATCGACATCATTGATGTATACAGAGAAGAGAGTCGGCATGAGAATTGAACCCTTTGGCATCCCCATAGAGACTGCCAGAGGTCCGGACAACAGGCCCTCCGATTTGACACACTGAACTCTATCAGAGAAGTAGTTGGTGAACCAGGCGAGGCAATCATTTGAGAAACCAAGGCTGTTGAGTCTGCCGATAAGAATGTGGTGATTGACAGAGTCGAAAGCCTTGGCCAGGTCGATGAATACGGCTACACAGTATTGTCTTTTATCGATGGCGGTTATGATATCGTTTAGGGCCTTGAGCATGGCTGAGGTGCACCCATGACCAGCTCTGAAACCAGATTGCATTGCGAAGATGCTACAGTTGGATTCAAAATGGTTGGTAATCTGTTTGTTAACTTGGCTTTCGAAGACCTTAGAAAGGCAGTGTAGGATAGATATAGGTCTGTAGCAGTTTGGGTCTAGAGTGTCTCCCCCTTTGAAGAGGGGGGTGACCGCGGCTGCTTTACAATCTTTGGGAATATCAGACGATACGAAAGAGAGGTTGAATAGGCTAGTAATAGGGGTTGCAACAATGTCAGCAGATAATTTTAAAAAGAGAGGGTCCAGATTGTCTAGCCCGGGCTGACTTGTAGGGGTCCAAATGTTGCAACTCTTTCAGAACATCAGCTATCGGGATTTGGGTAAAGGATAAATGGGGGAGGCTTGGGCGAGTTGCTGTGGGGGGTGCAAGGCATTTGACCAGGGTAGGGGTAGCCAGGTTGAAAGCATGGTCAGCCGTAGATAAATGCTTATTGAAATTCTTAATTATAGTGGATTTATCGGTGGTGACAGTGTTTCCTAGCCTCAGTGCAGTGGGCAGTGTCCCCAGAACTTTATTGAGTCTATGCTACAGGATGCAATTTTTTGTTTGAAAAAGCTAGCCTTTGCTTTCCTAACTGCCTGTGTATATTGGTTCCTAACTTGCTTGAAAAGTTGCATATCACGGGGGCTATTCGATGCTAATGCAGAACGCCACAGGATGTTTTTGTGCTGGTCAAGGGCAGTCAGGTCTGGAGAGAACCAAGGGTGTATAGATTTTATAGTAAATTGCCACAGACTGACACATTCTTCACTGTGTTTTGCTTTGGCTGTTTACTTATGTACATTCAGTCATGTCTTAACTGTGGTAGTGACTCTTAACCCTAGTAAAGTCTCTTAACCCTGGTAGTGACTGACGGACCTGCTGGAAGTAGGCAGCGAATCGGTGCATGTACTGGTCATAAGGCAGCATGGCGTGGGTCTCGGCCTGGAAGAAGTTGATGTACCAGACACCCAGCAGAGCCAGGAGCATGGGAGCGTTCTTCTCCACAGGGGCTGTTGTGAAATGGTTGTCCTACAGAAACAAGAGGGGGTCAACTCACATGTATTCATCTGACCAAAAGAAAAGTTTCCAAGTCTTTGGACAGTGAGAAGAATTGGCTGTACTTACCATCCAGTGAGCCCCTTCTAGAAGCTTCTCAAAGTTGTCATAGCCTAGGGAGAAAGAAAAGACCAGAGACGTTGAGTTATTCTTCAAATATCTCCTTTTAACTGATTACAAAGGTTATTCTACTCAGGTAGAGTACAGGCAGCTGATCAAAGAATTAGAATATCTAAACCGGGAGAATAAACCTACAACATAATGTACATACCGATGTGCAGAGCAATGGACAATCCAATACAAGACCACAGGGAATAACGTCCACCAACCCACTAAAACACAGCAACAATCTGGTTAGAAATGTGCGCAATATCAACAAACATTTCTTGAGCTTAATCATTTTCACAGTACAACTTTGAATATGCAACATGTATTCTTTCCCTCCAAAATGTAATGACCCTAACACCAATGTTATGTACCTGAGAAACATGACTCTTACTCAAATTACTATTTCAGTGCTGGTGCATTCTGGTCTATGTATTTTATATTCATTGGTGTCTGGTGGTGTCCGGAGAAGATTCAGAAACCTCAGAGCACTCTGAAGCTTACGTAATTGAAAGTGACACAGAGACGAGGAACTGTGCCCAAACTCACTTGGTCCCACAGCTTGCCCCAGAAAGAGGCCCCCTGCCTCTAAAAATTCCATAACAATGTCTTGAAATTCCTTACCATTAACCCTTATTTATCTGTGGTGACACATTTCAGCCCACTGCAGAGAATGAATCCCTCATATTACACAGCACTTCATTTGGGTAATAATATAATAAACAGTGTGTAATAAGTAATAAATAGCTAGATAGGCCTATATATATGAAAAGGCAGACACAAACTTCTAAATATTCTCACTTCTCATAATTATTTTCAATGCGAATGCAACCTTTTATCAGTAGTGGTGCGTGGGTAAAATCCCAGGGGAAGCCAATCCAGAAAAAAAGCCATATTACAACCCAAGTGTTGTGATAATTGCATTGTTTGCTCTATAATCTGTTAGTTCATACGCTATGACACCATGATACACTATATAGGCCTAAGGCCGAGACAATAAGAAGACACAGTGGCAGAATCAATTCAACCACACATTTGCTTCATTACAAAACCAAAAAGAGAAACATCTGTCCGGTGAAGTCCACAGAACATATAGCATTTTTGGACGACAAAACAACTATCGATTTAGAACACAGAGTTACTGCAAGTTGTAAAGAAAACAAGAGCTGCCTCCACTATTGCAGCACCATTTTAACTTCAACATTTCAACATCATCTAATCACCTATTCTTAGTCTAATACAGTGACATCTAAAAGATACCAAAAACGATTTAGTACAATCAACGTTAGCTAAATATGATTTCTCTCTGTGTTTTTTAAATATTTTTTTATTTTACCTTTATTTAACTAGGCAAGTCAGTTAAGAACAAATTCTGATTTTCAATGACGGCCTAGGAACAGTGGGTAGAACGACAGGGGGTAGAACGAAAGATTTGTACCTTGTCAGCTCGAGGATTTGAACTTGAACTTTTTGGTTACTAGTCCAACGCTCTAACCACTAGGCTACCTTGCCACCCCAGGGCAGCCTATATGTATACACACACATGTACATATATATACAGTGGGGACAAATCACATTGTATGGTTTTAAGTAATTAATTAGCATTTTATTGCATGACATAAGTATTTGATACATCAGAAAAGCAGAACTTAATATTTGGTACAGAAACCTCTGTTTGCAATTACAGAGATCATACATTTCCTGTAGTTCTTGACCAGGTTTGCACACACTGCAGCAGGTATTTTGGCCCACTCCTCCATACAGACCTTCTCCAGATCCTTCAGGTTTCGGGGCTGTCGCTGGGCAATACGGACTTTCAGCTACCTCCAAAGATTTTCTATTGGGTTCAGGTCTGGAGACTGGCTAGACCACTCCAGGACCTTGAGATGCTTCTTACGGAGCCACTCCTTAGTTGCCCTGGCTGTGTGTTTCGGGTCATTGTCATGCTGGAAGACCCATCCCGACCCATCTTCAATGCAATTACTGAGGGAAGGAGGTTGTTGGCCAAGATCTCGCAATACATGGCCCCATCCATCCTCCCCTCAATATGGTGCAGTCGTCCTGTCCCCTTTGCAGAAAAGCATCCCCAAATAATGATGTTTCCACCTCCATGCTTCATGGTTGGGATGGTGTTCTTGGGGTTGTACTCATCCTTCTTCTTCCTCCAAACACGGCGAGTGGAGTTTAGACCAAAAAGCTCTATTTTTGTCTCATCAGACCAGATGACCTTCTCCCATTTCTCCTCTGCTCTGGATCATCCAGATGGTCATTGGAAAACTTCAGACGGGCCTGGACATGCGCTGGCTTGAGCAGGGGGACCTTGCGTGCGCTGCAGGATTTTAATCCATGACGGCGTAGTGTGTTACTAATGGTTTTCTTTGAGACTGTGGTCCCAGCTCTCTTCAGGTCATTGACCAGGTCCTGCTGTGTAGTTCTGGGCTGATCCCTCACCTTCCTCATGGTCATTGATGCCCCACGAGGTGAGATCTTGCATGGAGCCCCAGACCGAGGGTGATTGACTGTCATCTTGAACTTCTTCCATTTTCTAATAATTGCGCCAACAGTTGTTGCTTTCTCACCAAGCTGCTTGCCTATTGTCCTGTAGCCCATCCCAGCCTTGTGCAGGTCTACCATTTTTATCCCTGATGTCCTTACAAAGCTCACTGGTCTTGGTCATTGTGGAGAGGTTGGAGTCGGTTTGATTGAGTGTGTGGACAGGTGTCTTCTATACAGGTAACGAGTTCAAACAGGTGCAGTTAAGACAGGTAATGAGTGGAGAACAGGAGGGCTTCTTAAAGAAAAATTAACAGGTCTGGGAGAGCCTGAATTCTTACTGGTTGGCAGGTGATCAAATACTTATGTCATGCAATAAAATGCAAATGAATTACTTAAAAATCATACAATGTGATTTTCTCTCATTCCGTCTCTCACAGTTGAAGTGTACCTATGATAAAAAATTGCAGACCTCTACATGCTTTGTAAGTAGAAAAACCTGCAAAATCAGCGTATCAAATACTTGTTCTCTCCACTGTATATACACAGTTGAAGTCAGAAGTTTACATACACCTTAGCCAAATACATTTAAACTCAGTTTCACAATTCCTGACATTTAATCCTAGTAAAAATCCCCTGTCTTAGGTCAGTTAGGATCATCACTTTATTTTAAGAATGTGAAATGTCTGAATAATAGTAGAGAGAATGATTCATTTCAGCTTTTATTTCTTTCATCACATTCCCGGTGGGTTAGAAGTTTACATACACTCAATTAGTATTTGGTAGCATTGTCTTTAAATTATTTAACTTGGGTCAAACGTTTCAGGTAGCCTTTCACAAGCTTCCCACAATAAGTTGGGTGAATTCTGGCCCATTCCTCCTGACAGAGCTGGTGTAACTGAGTCAGGTTTGCAGGCCTCCTTGCTCACACACGCTTTTTCAGTTCTGCCCACATATTTTCTATAGGGTTGAGGTCAGGGCTTTGTGATGGCCACTCCAATACCTTGACTTTGTTGCCCTGAAGCCATTTTGCCACAACTTTGGAAGTAAGCCTGAGGTCATTGTCCATTTGGAAGACCCATTTGCGACCAAGTTTTAACTTCCAAACAGTTCTATTTTGGTTTCATCAGACCAGAGGACATTACTCCAAAAAATACAATCTTTGTCCCCATGTGCAATTGCAAACCATAGTCTGGCTTTTTTATGGCGGTTTTGGAGTAGTAGCTTCTTCCTTGCTGAGCGGCCTTTCAGGTTATGTCGATATAGGCCTCGTTTTACTGTGGATATAGATACTTTTGTACCGGTTTCCTCCAGAATCTTCACACGGTGCTTTGCTGTTGTTCTGGGATTGATTTGAACTTTTCGCACCAAAGTACATTCATCTCTAGGAGCGTGTCTCCTTCCTGAGCGGTATTACAGCTGCGTGGTCCCATGGTGTTTATACTTACGTACTCTTGTTTGTACAGATGAACGTGGTACCTTCAGGCGTCTGGAAATTGCTCCCAAGGATGAACCAGACTTGTAGAGGTCTACAATTTTTTTCGGAGGTCTTGGCTGATTTCTTTTGATTTTCCCATGATGTCAAGCAAAAAGGCACTGAGTTTGAAGTTAGGCCTTGAAATACATCCACAGGTACACCTCCAATTGACTCAAATTATGTCAATTAGCCTATCAGAAGCTTCTAAAGCCATAACATCATTTTCTGGAATTTTCCAAGCTGTTTAAAGGCACAGTCAACTTCGTGTATGGAAACTTCTGACCCACTGGAATTGTGATACAGTGAATTATATGTTAAATAATCTGTCTGTTAACAATTGTTGGAAAAAATACTTGTGTCATGCACAAAGTAGATGTCCTAACTGACTTGCCAAAACTGTAGTTTGTTTACAAGAAATTTGTGCAGTGGTTGAAAAACGAGTTTTAATGACTCCAAACTAAGTGTATGTAAACTTCTACTGTGTGTGTATATATATATATACAGTGGGGCAAAAAAGTATTTAGTCAGCCACCAATTGTGCAAGTTCTCCCACTTAAAAAGATGAGAGAGGCCTGTCATTTTCATCATAGGTACACTTCAACTATGACAGACAAAATGAGAAAAAAATTCCAGAAAATCACATTGTAGGATTTTTAATGAATTTATTTGCAAATTATGGTGGAAAATAAGTATTTGGTCAATAACAAAAGTTTCTCAATACTTTGTTATATACCCTTTGTTGGCAATGACAGAGGTCAAACGTTTTATGTAAGTCTTCACAAGGTTTTCACACACTGTTGCTGGTATTTTGGCCCATTCCTCCATACAGATCTCCTCTAGAGCAGTGATGTTTTGGGGCTGTTGCTGGGCAACACGGACTTTCAACTCCCTCCAGATCTCAACCACATAGAAAATCTTTGGAGACTGGCTAGGCCACTCCAGGACCTTGAAATGCTTCTTACGAAGCCACTCCTTCGTTGCCCGGGCGGTGTGTTTGGGATCATTGTCATGTCGAAAGACCCAGCCACGTTTCATCTTCAATGCCCTTGCTGATGGAAGGAGGTTTTCACTCAAAATCTCACGATACATGGCCCCATTCATTCTTTCCTTTACACGGATCAGTCGTCCTGGTCCCTTTGCAGAAAAACAGCCCCAAAGCATGATGTTTCCACCCCCATGCTTCACAGTAGGTATGGTGTTCTTTGGATGCAACTCAGCATTCTTTGTCCTCCTAACACGACGAGTTGAGTTTTTACCAAAAAGTTATATTTTGGTTTCATCTGACCATATGACATTCTCCCGATCTTCTTCTGGATCATCCAAATGCTCTCTAGTAAACTTCAGACGGGCCTGGACATGTACTGGCTTAAGCAGGGGGACACGTCTGGCACTGCAGGATTTGAGTCACTGGCGGCGTAGTGTGTTACTGATGGTAGGCTTTGTTACTTTGGTCCCAGCTCTCTGCAGGTCATTCACTAGGTCCCCCCCGTGTGGTTCTGGGATTTTTGCTCACCGTTCTTGTGATCATTTTTGCGTGGAGCCCCAGATCGAGGGAGATTATCAGTGGTCTTGTATGTCTTCCATTTCCTAATAATTGCTTCCACAGTTGATTTCTTCAAACCAAGCTGCTTACCTATTGCAGATTCAGTCTTCCCAGCCTGGTCTACAATTTTGTTTCTGGTGTCCTTTGACAGCTCTTTGGTCTTGGCCATAGTGGAGTTTGGAGTGTGACTGTTTGAGGTTGTGGACAGGTGTCTTTTATACTGATAACAAGTTCAAACAGGTGCCATTAATACAGGTAATGAGTGGAGGACAGAGGAGCCTCTTAAAGAAGAAGTTACAGGTCTGTCAGAGCCAGAAATCTTGCTTGTTTGTAGGTGACCAAATACTTATTTTCCACCATAATTTGCAAATGAATTAATAAAAAATCCTACAATGTGATTTTCTGGATTTTGTTTTCTTATTTTGTCTGTCATAGTTGAAGTGTACCTATGATGAAAATTACAGGCCCCTTTCATCTTTTTAAGTGGGAGAACTTGCCCCTACAGGCCCCTTTCATCTTTTTAAGTGGGAGAACTTGCACAATTGGTGGCTGACTAAATACTTTTTTGCCCCACTGTATGTATGTATGTATGTATGTATATATATATGTATATATACATATACACATGTGTGTTTGTGTGCAAGTATAAAAAACATGTTGACTCACCCCACTTGTAGAGAAACGCCAATGTCATCCTGTTTTATGTTGCCTAAATGGTCTATGACAGTACACGCTTTTAGTTTTTGTTGTCCTAGGCTACCTAGCTAAAATACTTGCTCGCTAGCTTAACTGCATTTCATGGGCAACGATATGCAGGCCTGCTAGTTAACATTACCTTACTACATTTGGCTACATGTTGAGCTTCCATCCTCTCAGGCCAGGGGCACAATGTATGAATTTATGGTTGGGTCAGAATCGCCGTTATAATCATTGACTAGTATGGAAAATTAAGTAAAACCACGAGTCCAAATCCCTATCTCCATCGATGACTAATTTAGGAAAGGGATGATTTTACCTAACTAGCTAGCCACCAGAGGACAACAGCACAACGAGATGCCACAATTCAATTTTTTTTCTGTCAATAATGATGTTTGGCTTATGATGTGATTGGTCTGAAGCCAAATCCAAACTGGCTTCCATTGACACTATTTGGTGCGCCAGGACAATTCACAGCTGAGCTCACTCAGTTTTGCTCAATGCTGATTGGCTATTATTTTATTTATTTTTCTATCAAGGGAGGCCAAATGCTCGCTGGCTTCCCTTGCATTCAATGCTACAGGCGGAAACAATGTCATACTCTTTATGACCAGACAGCATCAGATATACGCTACAAGTACCGTGACTGTGTGGCCATGTACGCCTCCAACTCATCATCAAGTTTGCAGACAACACTACAGTGGTAGGCTTGATTACCAACAACGACAAGACGGCCTACAGGGAGGAGGTGAGGGCCCTTGGAGTGTGGTGTCAGGAAAATAATCTCACACTCAACGTCAACAAAACAAAGGAGATGATCGTGGACTTCAGGAAACAGCAGAGGGAGCACCCCCCCTATCCACATCAACAGGACAGTAGTGGAGAAGGTGGAAAGTTTTAAGTTCCTCGGCGTACACATCACAGACAAACTGAAATGGTCCACCCACACAAACACTCAAACTTTTACACATGCACAATCGAGAGCATCCTGTTGGGCTGTATCACCGCCTGGTACGGCAACTGCTCCGCCCACAACCGCAAGGCTCTCCAGAGGGTAGTGAGGTCTGCACAACAACTACCCGAGCCACTGCCTGTTCACCCCGCTATCATCCAGAAGGCGAGGTCAGTACAGGTGCATCTAAGCTGGGACCGAGAGACTGAAAAAAAGCTTCCATCGCAAGGCTATCAGACTGTTAAACAGCCATCACTAACATTGAGTGGCTGCTGCTAACATACTGACTCAAATCTCTAGCCACTTTAATAATTTAAATATTGGATGTAATAAATGTATCACTAGTCACTTTAAACAATGCCACTTTATATAATGTTTACATACCCTACATTACTCATCTCATATGTATATACTGTACTCTATACCATCTACTGCATCTTGCCTATGCCGTTTGGCCATCGCTCATCCATACATTTATATGTACATATTCATTCCTTTACACTTGTGTGTATAAGGTAGGTGTTGCGAAATTGTTAGATTACTTGTTAGATATTACTGCATGGTTGGAACTAGAAGACAAGCATTTCGCTACACTCGCATTAACATCTGCTAACCATGTGTATGTGACCAATAAAATTTGATTCGATTTGACCGAGGGGTGCTGTTTTGTTCGCTCTGACGCTTTGTCCGGTAACACGCAATCAGCCTCTTGCAAATTCAAGGACATTTATGAAACATAGAATAGACTAAAAATAGTTCTTTCTTGGTCCATTTTGGGGAAGTCTGGCTTCCCTTGGCATCCATGAATACACACCGCTACCTTTTATACATTTACTTCTGAGAGCAAGCAGCTATCTTTACTCAGACGTGAAAGGGCACGGCATGTTAGAGCCGTTACCCTTTAAATACCAACAATGTAACTAAATGTAGCTTTCTGACCTTTGATGCGACCCAGCCTTTACAGTAACCTCTCCAAGGGAGAAGGTCGCTACCAATAATATAATACTCTTTGAGGGCAGAGCTGGAGAGGGCGGCTTCTGATTACCCCACAGCTGCCAGCCTGTGAGCCCAGGCACCTACTTCAGTCAGAAGTCTGCACTATTTATAGCTGTTGCCTAAGTCCCCCCGTCAAAAGCCTGTCATTGCAGGAAGAGCACTGTACTACCCCCCAATGCAATGCACACATGACATTCTGCATCATCAGATAACATGCACTCACATCCCAGAAGCCAAACATGTTGTCAGGATCAATGCCAAAGGCCTTCACTAAGGGCTGCAGAGGAGAAAGAAAGAACCAAATTAGAATGTTATTTTATTTTACAGAAACACATGCAGAGCATATCACTGCATTTACGATGGTGTATTGCAAAAATAAGAACTTACGCCGGCAGTGGAGAGCGCCACAAAGTGCTTGGCAACAGCAGATTTCTGTAAAGAAGACCATGTTTAATTTAACATACTTTGCATTCATCTTCAGTCATAGAATTCAACCTCTTTCCCTGTATTTTTCTAAAGGTAAAAAGGCTACCCACATCTTTAGCGTGCTCAATGAACCATTCCTTGGCAGACTCTGCGTTGGTGATGGTCTCTTGGGTGGTGAAAGTCTGAAAAGGGACAGTTAGATCACTACAGTAACACCAAAGACATTCCATTTCAAATGTGTGTTTAGGCTACTGTGTACAGTACTAAACCACTAGCAGTTCATGCTGCTCTCTCCACCCAGTCTCAGGGCTGGGTGACAATAGGAAAGCCATTCAGACATAATTTTGGCTACCACTCTACAGAGGCAGAGGCATAGGAGAGAAGGCACGACATGGCATGCAGCACCAACTGATCCCTTTGTTTCAATGGAAACGTCCATTGGATCAAACAACTGTTGCTGCTATAGCTGAGTGGAACTTTATGAGTTTTCCATATTATCAGCTGTAGAGTTTATTTGCTCTTTGTCAATTACTTTTTGTTTGTCTTTCTTGTCAATTTTTTTGTCCAATTTTGAAGACGAATATCTCTCTCTCAAGTGTTCAGACAAAACAATAAAACCATTGAATGCACTGGTACGGTAAAGACAACCAAAAGCGGGCACCTTGGAGGCCACGATGAACAGGGTGGTCTCAGCATTGAGCTCAGCCAGGGTTTTGGCGATGTGTGTGCCATCAATGTTGGAGACAAAATGCACACGGGGACCTCCCTTGGAGTAGTTCTTCAGAGCCTCAGTCACCATTAGAGGACCCTGGCAAAGAAGACACAACAAATACACAGTGATGGCAGAGGTAGCTTTCACACCTAATAGTGAAACATCATATTGCCTAGTTAAATAAAGGTTAAATAAATAAAAAAATATTGACAATTTAACAAATGATACGCAATAATGTTACTTACCAGGTCCGATCCACCAATGCCGACGTTGACAACGTCTGTGATGGACTTTCCAGTCCAGCCCTTCCACTCGCCACTGCGAACTTTCTACACCAGACACAAACGAGTAGACCATTGAATAAAGTGCCTACACAGTTCAGTCAAATTGCATTTGTTATGCCTTGAATGCCACAGGGAGATAGCTAGCAATTCTATGTATAAAACGGTACTGTAACTATTCAAATTGGAAATACAAACGGTCTCACTAAGAGATTTGGGGGATTGCTACGAAATTGAGACCCTTGGGTCAGCTCCCACTCACGTGGCAGAAGCCCTTCATCTTCTCCAGGACTTTGTTGACCTCAGGCATCACATCATGTCCTTCAACCATGATGGGATGGTTGGAGCGGTTCCTCAGAGCCACGTGGAGCACAGCACGACCCTAACCAAACAGGAGGAGAAGATACAGTAAGGACACACACACTGATATGCGAATTACAGAAAATGTATGTAGTGCCATTGATTTGTTTCAAGCCTATTTCTGAGGTGTCAGGTGTGTTACATTTGGCCATTCATTATCACAATGATAATAACATTGATAATAAACCACGCTCAGGCTAAAGCTCAGATACGCACCTCAGTGAAGTTGATCTTGTCTCCATGGAACATCTTGTCCCTGGCGGCCTCAATCCCCCTCGACTTGCCCTAGAGAAAACATATATACATCTATTGGTGGGCAAATGCGCCTTCCATGTCAGAAAGGTTGATAGGGTACTGGACGCACAGCAGAAGAAGACTGTTTTTATAATGACTGTAGGTAAATGCCAAATACAGTATGGCTATGTGTAATTGTTGTGTTATTTGAATCATAATGATAGAGAAGCAGCCATTTACCAGTTCGACCAACATCTTCATGACATCCTCAGTGATGAGATTCTTAGAGTAATCAATCAGAATGTCTCCATGATCTGTCTTCAGCGTTGTGCTATTCAGACAGAACATTTGACAGGGTGAGTGATCTGTTTCCACAGAGATCCTATTAAATGAGGGATTCTATATGTAATTCTGTCTGTTTCTGGATTTAGGCAATTAACTCAAACTTTTGCCCCTTTACCATGAAACAAATATAAATCTGTTTTGTTACACCACAAGCATTTTGTAGTGAATTTGAGGGGTAGCCCAATCGAAACCCACCTATTTATAATTCCAAGGCAAGCAGGGTATCCCAATTATACTCTTTGCTTGTGTATGTGGAAGTGCTTGTAATGCACTTAAGAAGGTTAGGGTTATTACAATACAGATAGCAATACAGACAGACATCAGACAACACACCAGCACACCACTAGCAGTACATGAAGAGAGTTCAGACAGAAGTGCTGTGCATTTTTTATGGTGTGGAAGCCCATAAGCTACTCTGATAAAAGGCACTACTTCATATTTTGGGGAAGGAGACAGTTGCACCTGAATGAATTATGTCACTGATACAATAGCGAAGATCTCAAATTGTACAGTAGTTTTTTTATTGGCAGTAGCATCTGTTCATGATGACATATTATGTGCTTTGTCTAAAGGTAGCCTGAAGTGAAGACAACATTTTCTAATGGACAGCATTTGAATTTAAATCACATGTTACACTGGTGATGTTATGTTTTTTTAGAATAAGGATACTGTGGGTATCTTCAACAAATGAATACTAATTAATACTAAAGTCAACCATAAATATACCTGAATTTGTGGAATCTCTCCTTGTCTTCCTCAAACATCTTCCTCATGTTGAGGTGCAGAGCATGTTCATGGTACCATTTCTCCAGTTTCTGGAAGGTTGGGTCGTGTGTGAGTCCCATGGCGCGGTCCTTTCAGCTCAACTACACTGGTTGAGTGAGACTGTAAGGCGCGAGAGGAGAGGCTTTTGAAGGGCAACCAACCCGCTACACTTGCCCCTCCTATAATAACACGATACTTCGGGTCGTGCAGCACAGCACAGCACAGCCACACATACTGTATCAGTAATGCAGCGTTCTAGACTGTTATGTAGCTAAGTCCATAACATTACCAACCGACTAAACTTACAATTCAAGACATTAGGTAGTTTTACCAAATTCCATGACAAAAAAACTTCACAAGTAAATTATAAAATGGAGTGACAACAGTATCATTGAATAAGATGAAGTCAACTTCTCACGTCACTACACACAAGTAACATCGGATTAATAAACTGTAATTGCCTCCAGATGTGATACTATTTTATGAAATTATGTTTTTAAACATAGGACCAAGGGAAATGTCAATTCATGCTGAATATTGTATTTTCCGATGATTATTACATTATTAGAACAGCGTCAATGTGTGGACCACCAAAGTGCGTCTCGTTCAGTGGGAGACATGGAGTGTAGAATCTTTGTAGCACTCTAGCGTTTGATAAGTGATACTTCACCTATTCAGTTTAAAAAGACCACTAGAGGGCGGATAACTCCACGGAATGTACCTAAATACCTTTGTGTGACAATTCGATTCTTGGAGCAATTATTTATTTTTTCTACCGTTTCAGTGGGTTTGTTTATAAATACAAATAATCGATTCAAATAATGCTGAAATTAGTTATTAAAAGCGTAATATATTGTTCGACCACACTTGAATTTGTAACTAATGTCATGCCATGTTATCTACATAAAACATAATATTTGTGATGAAGCAATGCTGATCTAAAAATATGTTAATATCTGAAGCTTTCACCTCTGCATTCACTTCGAATTCGATGTTTTTGAGTGTGTCTGATCCGGTGTGATCAACCGAAGGTTTGGAGTTTAGCTCACGCGCTCTGGTTTATATAGAGAAACGTCACATCCGTTGTATACAGACTTCATTCGCTGTCAAGAGGGTGGATGCCTAGCTAGCTGGTAAGTGATGCGCTTATCAACTCTACTTTGATTAAAAAACGTTTTATCTGAAAGCTCTTAACACATTTACTCTCGTCACAAATAACAGTTTTTGTAACAAGGAATAGTACCCTAGTGTCCCAGTTGTATTAGGTTAGTTTTTTTGTGTTCTAGCTTTTAAAAAATCGTGTCGCAGAGCGCTAGCTACAGTACCTAGATAGCTAATGCTTACATTAGTTGTCGATAACTAGCTAGTTAGCTGTGGTCTTTGGGAGTTCTGTGGCCGTTCAGTAGATACTAACCAGAAACCTACAATTTTAGCAACCGTTGCTAGAAATTCTAAGATATTCAAACTATGAATGCGTGGTAGTGAACTGGCTTTTAGAATGTATTTTAAGATATCCATGATATAATGTAGATGTGGATAACTAACGTTAGTTAGGTGTGATTTGTTTGGTTTCGGGACATTGTTTTTGCAAATATGTTGTATCTTTGCCCACCCTGCGAGGTAATTTCAAGGAGTGTCTTTCGAGGGTCAGGGAAGGTAGATAGTCCGCTAACTAATGCTAGGTAACTAAGCTAGGTAAACTTGTCTACTAAGTAGGGGCCAAACATGTTTACAATCGGTAAATAACCCTAATAAGTCTATGGTAATTCTGAAAATGTACAGCCTAATTTACTAGTTACCTGGCTGCTAACGTTAGATCTTTGGGTGTGTGTCCTTATGGGGACTAGTAGTTAGAGCGTTGGGACCTGTAACCGAAACGTTTTTGGATCGAATCCCCGAACTAACCAGGTAAATATGTCGTTCTGCCCCTGAGCAAGGCAGTTAACCCACTCTTCCCCGATAGGCCGTCATTGTAAATAAGAATGTATTCATAACTGACTTGCCTAGTTAAGTAAAGGTGAAATAAATACAATAAATGCTTTTCCAAAGCGGGTAGTGTTTATTACAGTGATAGTTTCTTATGTATTTTGTGTAACTTATGTTGCCGAACTTTTTCTCCACTCGAGCCTGACAGAGGCGTTTTAGTTTAGGGCGTTAAAAGGCCGTATTAATAGCTTGCAACATAGTGCACGGTGTTGTCTGCATGAGTTTCGATGAAACCGGTGTACTGCGCTTGCGGAGATTATGTTGCACCTTCCTGCTAAATAGTGATCAGATTCATAAATACTAGTCTACGAGCTACGTCTATGCATTTTTCTATGCTTCAAAGCTTGTTATATCGGCTCACTTGAACTGATCTCACAACCGGCTAGTACCAAGCTGGTCGGATTTGAAAGATTATCACCGATTTATAGTAGGTCAAATCTAATGTGTTTTTTTTATAACAATTAACAAGCTGGTTGGGCAATTTTGCGATCTCTTTACTTGAAAGAAAATCACCCCACAACTGGTCTTCCGAGCTCATATCTGCTTACTGTAGTTAGCTAGATTTCTACTGACTTTACACTCCATCGGTATTTAGCCGTGCTAGTATATCTAGGTTGCGTTATGTCTCGCTTTCATAAACATTTGCTTGTGTTATAGCAAGCTAACCAGTGAGTGACAGCCGGAGCAAGCTTGCTGCATCCTCAGAACGGGAGAAGCCCTTGCTATCCGGTGCAGTTGGTAGCTTGCTTGATAAATAATATCAATAATGCTGCACCGTTTTCGATGTAATACATTGATTTGGGTATTGCGTGGTTTGTTGACTGTTATAGTGTTCTGCTTGGGCGGTAATGTTGGATTGAGAATTTGACACATTTTGCCAAGATATATGCCAGCAGTACAGTATCTTCCCACTCAAATCACATTTTATTTGTCACGTTCCGAATACAACTGGTGTAGACTTTACCATGAAATACTTGCTTACGAGTCCTTTCCAACGATGCAGTTTAATAATAAAATGGTAACTAGGAATAACATACACAAGAATGGAGCTACGGTATATACAGGGAGTACCAGATCAATGTGCAGGGGTAGGAGGTATTTTTGGTAGATATGTACATGGAGGCAGGGTATTGACTAGGCATCAGGAGGGGTAGTAAGAGTAAAACAAAGAACAGACTAGAAGGAGTGGGAAAGTGTGTGTGTGTGTGGGAGGTTTTGTGTGATGTAGTTTGTGTGTGTGCGTAGGGTCAGTGCAAGGTAGTCAGGGCAGATTGCCACATAGCCTGGGTACCATTAGTTGGCTATCTTATGGTTTGGGGGTAGAAGCTGTCTCTGAGCCTGTTGGTCCGAGAGCCGATACTCTGGTACCATTTGCCCAACTGTAGCAGTGTGAACAGTCTATGGCTTGGGTGGCTGGAGTCATAGGCAATCGGGCATTCCTCTGACACTGTCTGATAGTGGTCCTGGATGGCAGGAAGCTCGGCCCCAGTGATGTATGGGCTGTCCGCACCACCCTCTAGCGCTTTGAGGTCAAAGGTGGTACATTTGCCATACAGAGTGCTGATGCAGCCGGTCAAGATTCTCTCGCTGGTGCCGCTGTAGAAGCATCCGAGGGCCCATGCCAAAACTTTTCAGCCCGAGGGGGAAGGGGCGCTGCTTTGCCCTCTTCATGACTGTGTGTGTGGACCATCCTTAAGTCCTTAGTGATGTGGACGCCAAGGAACTTGAAGCTCTCAACCCATTCTACAACAGCCCCATCGATGTTGATGGGGTCATGCTCTCCCCTCTTTCTCCTATAGTGCACGATCATCGCCTGGGTCTTATTGAGGTTGTTGTCTTGGCACCACACTGCTAAGTCGCTGACCTCCTTCTTATAGGTTGACTCGTCGGTGATCAGACCTACCACGGTGTTGTCGGCAAACTTGTTGATGTTGGAGTCGTGCGTGGTCACGCAGTCTTGCATTAACAGGGAGACCACTAAGCACAAACCCCAGAGGGGCCCACGTGTTGAGGGTCAACGTGGCAGAGGTGTTTTTGCTTGGGCTGTGACGATTATGGAATTCTGGGTAACGAGTAATTGTTATGCAAATGTAATCTGTCAATTAGAGGTTGGCCGATTATGATTTTTCAATACCAATTATTGGAGGACCAGAAAAAGGCGATACCGATTAATCAGCCTTTTTTTTCTTCTTCTAATAATGACAATTACAACAATACTGAATGAACACTTATTTTAACTTCATATAATACATCAATAAAATCAATTTAGCCTCAAATAAATAATGAAACATGTTTAAATAATGCAAAAACAAAGTGTTGGAGAAGTAAAAGTACAATATGTGCCATGTAAAAAAGCAAACGTTTAAATCCTTGCTCAGAGCATGAGAACATATGAAAGTTGGTGGTTCCTTTTAACACGAGACTTCAATATTCCAAGGTAAGAGTTTGTAGGTTGTAGTTAATATAGTATTTATAGGACTATTTCTCTCTCCCATTTGTATTTCATTAACCTTTGACTATTGGATGTTCTTATAGGCACTTTAGTATTGCCAGTGTAACAGTACAGCTTCCGGCCCTCTCCTCGCCCCTACCTGGGCTCACAACGACAACAGCCACCCTTGACGCAGCGGTACCCATGCAGAGCAAGGGGAACAACCACTCCAAGTCTCAGAGCGAGTGACGTTTGAAACGCTATTAGCACGCACCCCGCTAACTAGCTAGCCATTTCACATCGGTTACACCAGCCATTAGGCTGATAGGCTTGAAGTCATAAACAGTGCTGTGCTTGCGAAGAGCTGTGGGCAAAACACACAAAAGTGCTGTTTGAATGAATGCTTATGAGCCTGCTGCTGCCTACCATCGCTCAGTCAGACTGCTCTATAAAATATCAAATCATAGACTTAATTATGTACGCTCTCGTTGGCTGGCCCTCGCTTCATACTCGTTGCCAAACCCACTGGCTCCATGTCACCTACAAGACCCTGCTAGGTAAAGTCCCCCCTTATCTCAGCTCGCCGGTCACTATAGCATCACCCACCTGTAGCACGCGCTCCAGCAGGTATATCTCTCTGGTCACCCCCAAAACCAATTCTTTCTTTGGCCGCCTCTCCTTCCAGTTCTCTGCTGCCAATGACTGGAACGAACTACAAAAATCTCTGAAACTGGAAACACTTATCTCCCTCACTAGCTTTAAGCACCAACTGTCAGAGCAGCTCACAGATTACTGCACCTGTACATAGCCCATCTATAATTTAGCCCAAACAACTACCTCTTCCCCCTACTGTATTTATTTTATTTATTTATTTTGCTCCTTTGCACCCCATTATTTTATTTTTACTTTGCACATTCTTCCACTGCAAATCTACCATTCCAGTGTTTTACTTGCTATATTGAATTTACTTTGCCACCATGGCCTTTTTTTGCCTTCACCTCATTTGCTCACATCGTATATAGACTTGTTTCTACTGTATTATTGACTGTATGTTTGTTTTACTCCATGTGTAACTGTGTCGTTGTATGTGTCGAACTGCTTTGCTTTATCTTGGCCAGGTCGCAATTGTAAATGAGAACTTGTTCTCAACTTGCCTACCTGGTTAAATAAAAAAATATATATAACATAATAACACACAGAAATACAAGCCTTTGGTCATTAATATGGTCGAATCCGGAAACATTTTGAAAACAAAACGTTTATTTCAGTGAAATATGGGTGGCATCCCTAAGTCTAAATATTCTTGTTACATTTGTACAACCTTCAATGTTATGTCATAATTACGTAAAATTCTGGCAAATTAGTTCTCAATGAGCCAGGCTGCCCAAACTGTTGCATATACCCTGACTCTGCGTGCAATGAACGCAAGAGAAGTGACACAATTTCCCCTGGTTAATATTGCTTGCTAACCTGGATTTTTTTTTTGCTAAATATGCAGGTTTAAAAATATATACTCCTGTGTGTTGGTGTTTATGGTTAAGTACAGTCGTGCAACGATTGTGCTTTTTTCGCAAATGCATTTTTGTTAAATCATCCCCCAGCGTTGCATCGATTATATGCAACGCAGGACACACTAGATAAACTATTAATATCATCAACCATGTGTAGTTATAACTAGTGATTATGATTGATACATTTAATGCTAGCTAGCAACTACTGCATTCGCGTAACAGGCAGGCTCCCCGTGGAGTGCAATGAGGCAGGTGGTTAGAGCGTTGGACTAGTTAACCGTAAGGTTGCAAGATTGAATCCCAGAGCTGACAAGGTAAAAATCTGTCGTTCTGCCCCTGATCAAGGCAGTTAACCCACCGTACCTAGGCCGTCATTGAAAATAAGAATGTGTTCTTAACTGACTTGCCTAGTTAAATAAAGGTGTGCCGCTCTGCTCGTGAAATGATTACCAATTTTACCCAGTTCATGTAAAACTTAACCCAATAGCAGTTAACTTGATCTGTTTGAATATAAAGTTGAATTCCCCCTTCTCCTAAAAATGAATGTACTAAGACTATTATAATGAATTGCTTTTGTTCATGGTTATTGTCCATAATTGTCAGTTACACTATTATCTGATAATTGAGCCAGCCTTCGTTGTTGCATAACCTCACCACCTGGGGCTGGCAAGTCAGGAAGTCCAGGATCCAGTTGCAGAGGGAGGGGTACAATCCCAGGGTCCCTATCTTGGTGATGAACACTAAGCTGTAGTCCATGAATAGCATTCTCACTTATTTCCCCACCTCGGTGTGGCTGAATGTTATACACGTAAGACACATTTCGATCAGTACTGTCCAACTCAACTGACAACCTTATTAAAGGATTTGAATAATCCCATTATATGTGCTACTACAACCCAGAGGTCTTTGGTATTGTTGAGCTAAAGGCAGCTTCTATTGCCATGTCTGCCTCCTTTGGTTATGTGGAATGTATTTCCTGTTTGGGTTGCTGCAGTTTGGAGAGAGGGGGGAAAAAGTATGACCTTCTGCCTAAAATCTTGTTGCTCCACAAGTGATCTGAAGAATGCGGAGGTTTTTACCAATATAAACATCTCTCATTTTTTGGGCTATTTTATCATTGTGGAATCAGGTTGTCAATGCTGTGGTCTTTTGTTTTGATATATATATATATATATATATAATATATATAATTAATTAGATTTAAAGATTTATTAGAATTTAATTAAAATAGGCCAAATACTGTTAGTAGCCTAAATGTGTCAATGAGTTTTTGAGTATAGACCAGTTGTTGGTCATCTCATCTCTCCTCTGTAGTAAACCAACATTTCCAACACACAGATTTGTCACTGCCCCCCTCTTTACCGTTGGGTTTCTGTTTGCTTTGAGCTTGTCACATTTTCAGACATTGCATTATTGCCTGTCATCCATAGCTTGAGGAGATATTATACTTTGCTGTAGTTTGTTTTACTATATGCAGATTGGAGAAACCATCCTCTATGGAGATTGACTTGACTTAAACCACGTTACCATCCAGTTTTCATGCAAGTAAAGTCATGCTGTATATGTTTTTTAATAATTATAACAGCTGTGATGGAAACAGGAAAATTCTGTAAAATTGTTCAACATGGTGACATGATGCTGTAAGGTTGACACACCTGTATTTGAAGAGTTTCTCTCATTCCTCTTTGCAGATCCTCTCAGGCTGTGGTCTCAGTGACCATTGGGTTCTTGGTCACCTCCCTGACCAAGGCCCTTCTCCCCCGATTGCTCAGTTTGGCCGGGCGGCCAGCTCTAGGATGAGTCTTGGTGGTACCAAACTTCATCCATTTAAGAATTATAGAGGCCACTGTGTTCTTGGGGACCTTCAATGCTGCATAAATGTTTTGGTACCCTTACCCAGATCTGTGCCTCGACACAATCCTGTCTTGGAGCTCTATGGACAATTCCATGGACCTCGACTTGGTTTTTGCTCAAACATGCACAGTCTACTGTGGGACCTTTTTTTATATAGACCGGTGTGTGTGTGTGCCTTTCCAAATCATGTCCAATCAATTGAATTTACCACAGGTGGACTCCAAGTTGTAGAAACATCTCAAGGATGATCAATGGGAACAGGATGCACCGGAGCCTAATTTTGAGTCTCATAGGAAAGGGTCTGAGTACTTATGTAAATTAGGTATTTCTTTAAAAAGAAATATTTTGTTTATATACATTTGCAAACACATTGAAACCTGTTTTTGCTTTGTCTTTATGGGGTATTGCGTGTAGATTGCTGAGGATTTATTTCATTGAATATATTTTAGAATAAGGCTGTAACATAACAAAATGTGAAACGTCAAGGTCTGAGTACTTTCCGAATAACTATTCATGCACTGATTTTTATCTGCATCAAGTCAGTTTGGCGGAAACACTACTGGTAGGACAATTGGCCTAATATTCACCTGGATTTGTTTGCCTGTAGAGAGAGGGCTTTGTCAGACTGCATCTTTCCAACAATACTGAGAAGCTCTTTGATTTGTTGCATCATGTTCCTCAGCTCTGTTGCTATGGAAATAAATGTATTGCTCTGCAGATTCCTGCCTCTGTTCACTCTCTCCCTGACCTGATCCAACGCCTGATTAGCCCTGTCTCTGACCATGGACCAGTTGTTAGTTTTTGTCAGTGTAACTAATGTATTGATCAGCAGATCCTTTATCATTTTGTTTCCTGTTATGTGTGTGAGTCAGCCCATGAGCCCAATAGTTACAAGATATCTATTTTTGTCTCATGGCTTTGGCTATTCTTTCAACTATCTGGATGAACCAGAGTGATATTTCCATTAACAAAGCATTCTAGTGTTGCTCATGCTGCAATGCTTAGAATAAGCTGTTCTCTGACTCTCATCAGAGTTTAGAATGTCACAATGGCATCTGATGGTGGTTGGGGGGAGGGGGTGTAACAAATCACAGATGAACAAGTTTGATTCTAGTGTTCCATGGTTTTGTTTTCACCTAATTCTGGCTTTGGAATGTAGGACTATGAGGGTTTTGTAGTTTGATGGCAGCTTTTTAGCAAAAATGGCAGGACTTTTGTTTTGCAATTTTCACTGGAATTTTCTGACTGGTGGCCCCCCGAGGGCTAGTCTCAGATGAATTCCTAGATCCTGAGGGAAGCAGCACTCAAGAATGTCATAAAATAACAGGTGTAGCAGGAAGGCAAGCCTAATAATACCCAGGTTTGAACCTCTTCAAAACTACCCTTAGACAGTAACCATAATCCTTCAACTATCAATGTCTTTCAGACATGTGAAGGCCGGGGCTACTGGGTCAGAAATGAAGCCATACAAGTGGAGGTTATCCTCACTTGCCTCATCCTGTATTTCTCAATAATATATATTTCAACCTCTGTGCCCTCTAATCCGTGCTAACCCTGAATGAGATTTCTCTCGAGACCAAACAATTACTACTTGCTCTATTCCCATACAGTAGGCTAAGTAGACTACATCAAATTAAACAGCAATATTATTTTTGTGTGTCAGCAGAATGATTTCCATAGATAATCTGTGAGTCATATTTGTGGAGAATAAATGTTAGGCATGGCATAAACATGGTACTGTACATTTGTGGCTTTTCTGTTTGTTATTGGCAGAAAAATCACATTGATGAATAGGCCTTATGCATGCCACAGCCACATTGCCTAGGCTCTGACAGTGGTAGTGCCAATAACAACTTAAAAAATGTCTCAAATAGAAGCCCTAGGACTCCTTGTCTTTTTGTGGATGTTATACATAGGCAGAGTAAGTGTCAACAACATCCCTTCCTAGTAGAGGTCGACCGATTATGATTTTTCCATGCCGATACTGATACGTTTTTATAAAAAAATATATCAAATTATTATTTTTAATTTATTATTATTATTATTTTTGGTCATCCAATAAGCCGATACCGATTAATCGGCCGATTTATAAAAATTAAATAAAAAAATATTTTATTAATTTATTTGTAATGACAATTACAACATTACTGAATTAAGTTAATATAATACATCAATAAAATCAATTTAGCCTCAAGTAGATAATGAAACATGTTCAATTTGGTTTAAATAATGCAAAAACTAAGTGTTGGAGGAGAAAGTAAAAGTGCAATATGTGCTATGTAAGAAAGCTAACGTTTCAGTTCCTTGCTCAGAACATGAGAACATATGAAAGCTAGTGGTTCATTTTAACATGAGTCTTCAATATTCCCAGGTAAGAAGTTTTAGGTTGTAGTTATTATAGGACTATTTCTCTCTATACCATTTGTATTTCATTAACCTTTGACTATTGGATGTTCTTATAGGCACTTTAGTATTGCCAGTGTAACAGTATAGCTTCCGTCCCTCTCCTCGCTCCTCCCTGGGCTCGAACCAGCAACACAACGACAACAGCCACCACATCGAAGCGTTACCCATGCAGAGCAAGGGAAACAACTACCCCCAAGGCTCAGAGCGAGTGATGTCTGAAACGCTATTAGCGCGCGCTAACTAGCCAGCCATTTCACTTCGGTCACACCAGCCTCATTTCGGGAGTTGATAGGTTTGAAGTCATAAACAGCGCAATGCTTGACGCACAACGAAGAGCTGCTGGCAAAACGCACAAAAGTGCTGTTTGAATGAATGTTTACGCGCCTGCTTCTGCCTACCACCGCTCAGTCAGATACTTAGATGCTTGTATGCTCAGTCAGATTATACACAACGCAGGACACGCTAGATAATATCTAGTAATATCATCAACCATCTGTAGTTAACTAGTGATTAGGATTGTTTTTTATAAGATAAGTTTAATGCTAGCTAGCAACTTACCTTGGCTTACTGCATTCGCGTAACAGGCAGTCTCCTTGTGGAGTGCAACAAGAGGCAGGTTATTGCGTTGGACTAGTTAACTGTAAGGGTGCAAGATTGGATCTTAAATGTGTTCTTAACTGACTTGCCTAGTTAAATAAAGGTGTAAAAATAAATAAATAAAAATCTGAAATCGGTGTCCAAAAATACCGATTTCCGATTGTTATGAAATCGGCCCTAATTAATCGGCCATTCCGATTAATCAGTCAACCTCTACTTCCTAGGATATTAACATATGCTACAAGGTTATTTTCCCCTTTGACTTACACATGGACTGCTCAAATCTAGGCCAAATAGAAGGTACAACATTTGTGTCTCAGGAGGCATTTCCATTTGTCAGACACACAGCTAGTCTTGACCTGAGGTTTCTTGGTCGTAAAAATATAGTATTCTTGGGGGAATTGATCATTAATTGATGTCTTGATAAGTTAGCCTAGCTAGCAGCAGGGAATCTTTCAGAATGCACAAGCAATTTCCTGTAGGTTCATATCAAGCTAAATTCATTATTCCCCAATGACCTTTTTTAGTAGTTACACATACTTAAGATGGTTACATAACACATAAATATAGCGTTGTAATACGTCAGCTGAAGGACACCCCATAAATCCAGACTCTTCCGCAGTCAGTCTCTAGTATGGGGGATGGTGAACTGAGGCTAATGGACTGTCATAAGGGGCTTCCAGAGGGGAAATCTCAGCCTGCTGTATCCTGGGAAACCAGTGCAAGCCTGCTCTCAGCTATTTTCCTCCCTTTGAGTCTGTCAGAGGGGCTAAAGTTCTTTGACACTCTGACTGATTTCCTTCATATGGATTCTGGAGAGGTCTTTTTTTTTTTTTGTAGATGACGGCCTAATAAAGCATTGTTCTGAAATAAATTCCCAAATGTATTCTACTTTATTTTCTGTTACGCTGTGTGCACTGAACTGATATGTATGATTGTTGCTGACACTCCCGATTTTCAGATGAAGTGTTATTAAATAGTCAAATGCTCACCACCTCGGCGCTCAACTCAAACAGCGCTGTGTAGACTACTGTAGCTGCTGGCGAAGTAATTCAAAGCCTATACTTTATCAAGCAGGATGTAACTTTCCATTGCTACTGTTTTTACCATGTAATGTTATTAGAACAGTTGATTTATTTTATATTTTTTTCCCTCATTATTTTTTATTTTTTTACCTAGTCTGCTTGTTGTGTGTGCTAGAAATAGTCTTCTCGAGGTGCATTTAAGTTGCGAGAGCCATAGGGGGGGCAGGGCAGCCTAGTGGTTAGAACGTTGGACTAGTAACCGGAAGGTTGCAAGTTCAAATCCCCGAGCTGACAAGGAACAAATCTGTCGTTCTGCCCCTGAACAGGCAGTTCCTAGGCCATCATTGAAAATAAGAATTTGTTCTTAACTGACTTGCCTAGTAAAATGAATGTCAAATAAATAAAAAATAGGGAGGGAAACATGTAATCTGACAAGCAGTCATTGCACGACAGTCCTTAATGCAATTGCGGGAAATCTGTTTTGAAAGCAGTTTTGGCCATAGTTAAAGAGGGGGATCCCATTTGCTATTATTAATTTAAATTGCAGTGCAGTTTAAAACTAACTATAAAGGCCTGGGGAAATTTGAGGACCAGTGGAAGAGGCAAACTTTTGTGAAAAGTATGTGGACACCCCTTCAAAATAGTGGATTCGGCTATTTCAGCCACACCCGTTGCTGACAGGTGTATAAAATTGAGCTCATAGCATGGCTATCTCCATAGACAAACACTGGCAGTAGAATGGCCTTACTGAAGAGCTCAGTGACTTTCAACTTGTTCCTGTCATAGGATGCCACCTTTCTAACAAGTCAGTTTGGCAGATTTCTGCCCTGCTTAAGCTGCCCCGGTCAACTGTGAGTGGGGTTATTGTGAAGTGGAAACTTATAGGAGCAGCAGCTGCGACGTGTTTGGCCACACAAGCTCACAGAACGGGACCACTGAGTTCTGAAGCTTGTAAACCTCGCCTGTCCTTGGTTGCAACGCTCACGAACAAGTTCCAAATTGCCTCTGGAAGCAACTTCGGCACAATAATTGTTCGTCAGGAGCTTCATGAAATGGGTTTCCATGGCCGATCGCCCGCACACAAGCCTAAGATCAACATGCGCAATGCCAAGCGTCTGCTGGAGTGGTGTAAAGCTCACTGCCATGGATTCTGGAGCAGTGGAAACGCGTTCTTTGGAGTGATGGATCATGCTTCACCATCTGGCAGTCTGACGGATGAATCTGGGTTTGGCGGATGCCAGGAAAACGCTACCTGCCTGACTGCATAGAGCCAACTAAGGTTTGAAGGATAAATAATAGTTCCAGTGAAGGGGAATCTTAACGCTACAGTGTACAATGACATTCTAGACGATTCTGCGCTTCCAACTTTGTGGCAAAAGTTTGGGGAAGGCCTTTTTCCTGTATCATGACAATGTACAAAGCGAGGTCCATACAGAAATGGTTTGTTGATCGGTGTGAATGAACTTGACTGGCCTGCACAGACCTCAACTCCCATCAAAATAAATTTGGCTGGAATTGGAACATCCACTGCGAGCGCGGCCTAATCGCCCAACATCAGTGCCCAACCTCACTAATGCTTTTGTGGCTGAATGGAATCAAGTCCCTGCGGAAATGTTATGTATAGTGGAAAACCTTCCCAGAAGAGTGGAGGCTGTTATAGCAGCAAAGGGGGGTACAACTCCATATTAATGCCCATGATTTTGGAATGAGATGTTTGATGAGAGAAGGGATCTACATTATGTACATCACAAAGTATGTGTACCACTGTTTTCTGCCTGCCCCCTCTCTCCCTCGTGCTGGCTCGCCTGGGGCGTATTCATTATGTTTCTTATATGGAACAAAATGGGAAGGGACTTGCCTGGACTTGTTCAATTAACTTATTTTAGTTGCAACTGTTTGGACTAATGATTACACCCCATCTCTTTGCTGTTGATGCAAGTGTGTTCAGTCTTCGGTCTGTTTGTAGAATATCCTAGCCTATTCATTGATAGGCCCTGCTTTACTGAAGTTGCAAGACATTGCAACCAAGAAATTGCGAGCTGTAGCATTCCGTTGTGAGATACAGCTTTGACTGCCTATAGATGGGCCTAGTGCACGGTTCTGAATGTCTGCCTGTTGGGCGACTTGCCTATACTGTGCCCCTCTCCGTCCCTCGCAAGCTCACTATGACAGATGGGAGTGTTTGTTCTCGAAGGTACGGCAACTAATCAGTCTCCTACGTTCCAAAAATAGTGTCTTAGGAGTCAATTCCTAGTGGAAGTGACTCTTGATACTTAGAAATGGGAGTCGAGAACGGGAGTCCAACGTACAAGGAGTGAAGTAATACTTTATTTTTTTGTGGTCGTTACCAGTTGGGAAAAATACCAGAGCAAGGCAAGCAACAGCAGCGAAGTCCTGTATGGCTATACTTTGATTAGGAAATGCAATCTTTGCAGAGGTGGAATTGAGCCACAGTAATGGTAGTACAGGTGCAATGCTAAACCATCTGAAAGGGAAGCACTGTTAGACCCCAAACCATTGGCAGCAGTGCAGCTGTCTTGTGACTGGATATACAGTGCCTTCCGAAAGTATTCAGGTCCCTTCACTGTTTCCACATTGTTACGTTACTGCCTTATTCAAAAATGGGTTAAATAAAACTTTGCTCAGCAATCTATACACAATACCCCATAATGACAGTGAAAACAGGTTTTTAGATATGTTTTGCGAATTTATTAAAAACAAAGTACAGATACATTATTTACATACCAGTCAAGTTTGTACTCCTACTCATTCCAGAGTTTTACTTTATTTTTAACAGTTTCAACATTGTAGAATAATAGAAGACATCAAAACTATGAAATAACACATGGAATCATGTAACCAAAAAAGTGTTAAACAAATCAAAATATATTCTCATATATTTGAGATTCTTCAAAGTAGCCACCCTTTGCCCTGACAGCTTTGCACCCTCTTGGCATTCTCTCAACCAGCTTCACCTGGAATGCTTTTCCAACAGTCTTGAAGGAGTTCCCACATACAGTGGGGCAAAAAAGTATTTGGTTAGCCACCAATTGTTTAAGTTCTCCCACTTAAGATGAGAGGCCTGTAATTTTCATCGGAACACTTCAACTATGACAGACAAAATGAGAAGGAAAGAAAATCCAGAAAATCACATTGTAGGATTTTTAATGAATTTATTTGCAAATTATGGTGGAAAATAAGTATTTGGTCAATAACAAGTTTCTCTCAACTTTGTTATATACCCTTTGTTGGCAAAGGCAGAGGTCAAATGTTTTTTGTAAGTCTTCACAAGGTTTTCACACACCGTTGCTGGTATTTTGGCCCATTCCTCCATGCAGATCTCTAGAGCAGTGATGTTTTAGGGCTGTTGCTGGACAACACGGACTTTCAACTCCCTCCAAAGATTTTCTATGGGGTTGAGATCTGGAGACTGGCTAGACCACTCCAGGACCTTGAAATGCTTCTTACGAAGCCACTCCTTTGTTGCCCGGGCGGTGTGTTTGGGATCATTGTCATGCTGAAAGACCCAGCCACGTTTCATCTTCAATGCCCTTGCTGATGGTAGGCTTTGTTACTTTGGGTCCCAGCTCTTTGCAGGTCATTCACTAGGTGTGGTTCTGGGATTTTTGCTCACCGTTCTTATGATCATTTTGACCCCACGGGGTGAGATCTTGCATGGAGCCCCAGATCGAGGGAGATTATCAGTGGTCTTGTAGGTCTTCCATTTCCTAATAATCGCTCCCACAGATGATTTCTTCAAACCAAGCTGCTTACCTATTGCATATTCAGTCTTCCCAGCCTGGTGCAGGTCTACAATTTGGTTTCAGGTGTCCTTTGACAGCTCTTTGGTCTTGGCCATAGTGGAGTTTGGAGTGTTACTGAGGTTGTGGACAGGTGTCTTTTATACTGATAACAAGTTCAAACAGGTGCCATTAATACAGGTAATGAGTGGAGGACAGAGGAGCCTCTTAAAGAAGTTGTTACAGGTCTGTCAGAGCCAGAAATCTTGCTTGTTTGTAGGTGACCAAATACTTATTTTCCACCATAATTTGCAAATGAATTAATAAAAAATCCTACAATGTGATTTTCTGGAGAGAAAAAAAAAAATCAAATTTTGTCTGTCATAGTTGAAGTGTACCTATGATAAATTACAGGCCTCATCTTTTTAAGTGGGAGAACTTGCACAATTGGTGGCTGACTAAATACTTTTTAGCTCCACTGTATGCGGAGCACTTGTTGGCTGTTTTTCCTTCACTCTGCGGTCCAACTCATTCCAAACCATCTCAATTGGCCAGGTCATCTATTGCAGCACTATCACACTCCTCCTGGGTCAAATAGCCTTTACACCCTGGAGGTGTGTTGGGTCATTGTCCTGTTGGAAAACAAATGATAGTCCCAGTAAGTGCAAACCAGATGGGATGGCGTTTCGCTGCAGAATGCTGTGGTAGCCATACTGGTTAAGTGTGCCTTGAATTCAAAATAAATCGGACAGTGTCACCAGCAAGGCACCATCACACCACCATGTTTCTCGGTGCGAACCACACATGCAGAGATCATCTGTTCACCTACTCTGCGTCTCACAAAGACACGGCGGTTAGAACCAAAAATCAAAAATTTGGACTCATCAGACCAAGGGACAGATTACCACCAGTCTGATGTTCATTGCTCAGTTTTTTTTGGGGGGGCCCAAGCAAGTCTTCTTATTGGTGTCCTCCTAGTAGTGATTTTTTTTTTTGCAGCAATTCAACCACGAATGCATGATTCATGCAGTCTCCTTTGAACAGTTGATGTCTGTTACTTGAACTCTGAAGCATTTTATTTGGGCTGCAATTTCTGAGGCTGGTAACTCGAATGAATTTATCCTCTACAGCAGAGGAAACTCTGGGTTTTCCTTTCCTGTGGCGGTCCTCATGAGGTAGTTTCATCATAACGCTTGATCGTTTTAGCGAGTGCACTTGAAGAAACATTCAAAGTTATTGACATTTTCAGAATTGACTGACCTTCATGTCTTAAAGTAACGATGAACTGTTTCTCTTTGCTTATATGAGCTGTTCTTGCCATAATATGGACTTGTATACCACCCCTACCTTGTTACAACAACTGATTGGCTCAAACACATTATGAAGGAAAGAAATTCCACAAATTAACTTTTAACAAGGCATACGTGTTAATAGAAATGCATACCAGGTGACTACCTCAATAAGCTGGTTGAGAGAATGCCAAGAGTGTCATGTGCAAAGGTGTCATCAAGGCAAAGGGTGGCTACTTTGAAGAATCTCAAATAATATAAAATATATTTTGATCAATTTGTTCACTTTTTTTGGGGGGGTCACTACATGATTCCATATGTGTTATTACATAGTTTTGATGTCTTCACTATTCTACAATAAAGAAACCCTTGAATGAGTAGGTGTGTCAATTTGACTCGTACTGTGAGTATTCAGACCCTTTCCTAGGGGACTTGAAATTGAGCTCAGGTGTGTCCTATTTCCATTTATCATCTTTGATGTTTCTACAACTTGAAGTCCACCTGTGGTAAATTCAATTGATTGGACATGCTTTGGAAAGGCACACCTATCTGTGTATATAAGGTCCCACAGTTGACAGTACATGTCAGAGCAAAAACCAAGCCATGCGGTTGAAGGAATTGTCCATAGAGCTCCGAGACAGGATTGTGTCGAGGCACAGATCTGGGGAAGGGTACCAAAACCCTTCCAGAAGGACAACCATCTCTGCAGCACTCCACCACTCCACCAATCAGGCCTTTATGGTAGAGTGGCCAGATGAAGCCACTCCTCAGTAAAAAGCACATGACAGCCCAAGAGAAACAAGATTATCTGGTGAAGCATGGTGGTGGCAGCATGTTGTGGGGATGTTTTTCAGTGGCAGTGGCTGGGAGACTGGTCAGGATCAAGGCAAAAATAAAATAAACAGTGCAGAGATCCTTGATTTAATATGTGAACCAGAGCGCTCAGGACCGCCGACTGGGGTGTAAGTTTACCTTCCAACAGGACAATGACCATAAGCACACGGCCAAGACAACACGGGAGTGGCTTCAGGAAAAGTCCCTGAATGACCTTGAGTGGCCTAGCCAGAGCCTGGACTTGAACCCGATCAAACATTCAACCTAATAGAGCTTGAGAGGATCTGTAGAGGAAAATGGGAGAAACTCTACAAATACAGGTGTGCAAAGCTTGTTGCGTCATAGCCAAGAAGAGTCAGCTGTAATTGCTGCCTTTAACAAAGTACTTTTCAGTTTAAATGAGCAAATATAAAAAATGTAAATACATTTTTGCTTTGTCATTATGGGGTATTGTGTGTAGATTGATGGGTGGTTTAATCAATTTTAGAATGAGGCTGTAACTTAGTGGAAAAAGTCGAAGGGTCTTAATCCGAAGGCAGTGTATGTTTTTAAACGGTGAACTTATTAAATATATTTTGGGGCACATCCCTAAATGTTACTGAGTTTATTTCTTTACTCTTAAAAATTGCTTGCAGCATCAATTTAGAAATGCAGTTACAACCGGAGTTTTAAGCATGGTTTATACCTTAATCACACTGATTAGCGTCACTGCGCAAAATAGTATGCAGTAGCAGCATCTGGATATGTGTGCAACAAATGTTCAATATTTACCTTCCGCTACCATTTCTGTCAAGCAGTCTATGCATACAGTTTGACGCATATGTTTTGATTAATACAATGTATGCACCACACAGAACGCACTGCCTCTGCAAAACAAATGCAGCATTCCATTGGATATGAATGCATTTCTCGTGTACCAAAATGCAATGACGCTGTCGGTGTGATCGAGCTCGTTTGGCACAGCGCTCTTAAATTACGTACTTTGTAATAGTAACCAATAAAATCTATTGGAGGGAATAGTAATTAATCATAATTTAATTATGAATAATAAGTGTGCATGGGGGTAAATGGGCTGAAGCATGGGGCTTATCCATCTCTATGCATTTATAGCTACTATGCTGCATCAGTTGGCCTACAGGTGATGCTGTTTATTGCTAATAGCATGCATAGGCTAAATGCGTGCTCCAATATGTTAATGTATTTATTTTTAACCAATATATTATTGGGCTCATTTCTGGAGGTGGAAATGTCCATTTGATGGTGTAGGCATAATTTTTTATTTTCATTCACTCCTCCTTTTTAAAAGGAAAATAACTGAGCTTATCAGTCCTTCTACATACAAATGATCCTGGGAAGGACTCTGGAGTTAGTCAAACTCGCAGTTTCATACATGTACAAAACTTTCCCTAAAAGCAGGATGGTCAATACGGGAGGTTTAGATGAAAGGGGAGGTTAACTTGGTCCCCGACAATCGATCTGAGACAGACTTCAGTTTCACTCAAGTTAGTTTTTTTTTTTTTTTTTCTTTATCCCCAGTGTGATGAATGGAAGTGTTCTCAATGAAGTTACTCACTGTTAGTATGCACATCATGTACAAATTTAAATGGTAGATGTTTGTCATCTGTAAATCATGGTACTGAGTCTGCTAGGTAACAGTTGTGAGAAGGGTAGTATTGGCTACATGGTGTGCTGTTTATTTACCAAGGGGCAGTAGGTTTCTCATTTTGTGTAGTGAGAGGAATGATGTATCAGATTTGCTCAATGGGAAATCTGTTGTGAAAGTCACTAAATGGGCTCTGTTTCGTTAGGAACCCCATATCCTGTCTATTCCTGGAGTTGAATAGGAAAGTCTTACTTTTGTCCTGGCTAAAAATAAAATGGTGGTTGGCAAATCATGAAACCTTTGACCTTACTCTTTTAAGTGAGCCATTTCTGTCTTCCATGGTATTTCTTGAATGGATATGGCATCCCGTTTTGTTCTGTAGCCTTCAAGGTGTGCCATTTTACATATGGGGATAAAAGTAGCTACATATCACAGATTCCCCTTTTTTAAGAATGACATTGCTTCCTTCGAGGATGCTTACAGATGTCATGCTTCTTATGTAGAAGAGAAACTCTAAAACTACATCCGCTAGGCTAGCCAGCAGTGCTCCCTCTTCCAATGCTGTGCCTCGAGAGGTCTGTGAAATGTGAGCCGCGTTCGATATTAGCCTGTTGCTGAAACTGACCTGTAGACAGGAGAAGGCTTTGAATTGGAAGCTGCTCGAGTCAGGTCACTGTAGTCTCCAGGGCAGGGCTGGGCGTTGTGCTTCTATCTATGCCCAACACAGTTTGTGCTTTACTCATGACTACCATTGAGAAGAGATGATCTGAGAATTCCTTACTCTGATCTTTTTTGTTTATTTTTATAATTCAGTCGTAGGGAACTGTAGGAATCCTTTTAAAGTCATTTCGGTTTCTTCATACATCCTGTAAGTGGTTGTTGGGTTGAAGTTACCGCTTGTGCGATATAGGTTTACATTTTGCCTTCAAATAATTACTCAACACCTATACCAGTTTGTCAAAATTGTGAAACTTATAAGGAAAGTTAGTAGGATATTTTAGTTAACAATTTGAAAATGAGCATCTTCTTATGGCTTGTCTAGGAAACGATTGAACACCAGGGCCAACATTTTGTCCTTCGAGCTATATAAACAAGTGCACTGTTGGCGACGGAATGTAAGCTTACATAGTTAGGAGCCTCAGACCTTTTTGGTCTCCAAGCATATCCCCTCCTTTGTTTCAGCAGCCAGCCTGCTATTTTTACAGACATAAGCTTCTTATATCACATGTTATAATATCTTGGCCTACTAGTGTACAGCCAGTTAGGTTGGCTAATTTCAGAATGAGATTCTCCTGCATACTATGTATTTTGAAGATAAACATTCAAATTATAGACCATATTGTGCCCTTTCTCTATGAGAATCCTGCTGCAGCTGGCTGAGGGTGTTTGTTTTTTTTTCTTCTTTCTGTGTGGTGGTATGGAGGAGGCCGGTGCTTGCCACAATGCCCTCCTTGTGTTCTCTGGGCAGGCAGAGCCTGGCTCTGCTTCTGTCACACAGTTGCTTGCAGCAATTGGCTTGACCCTTGGCCTGTCTGCTGCCTCGGAGTCTGGGGCTAGGCTACCCCATATCCCATCCATCTACAATGTGACTGTAAGAATGTTTAACTACAAAATGCTAGTAATATCTTTTTTCATTTTTCCTGCTCATTTTAATTGTTGAAAAGCAATTTGTGCTTATTGCTTCTTTGAACTGTTTTTCCTTGTCGTATTAGTTGCATATTTAGGTCGATACCCATTACCTTTAGATACTATAAATGTTTGTTGAAGTAGACTATCAATGAAATGGGGAACAGACTATATAAAAGGGTATGATGGGATTGAAATGGTCTCTACTTGTTTTTGAAGTGTTCTTGTTTGAATCCACAAAGCATTCCTTTTCTTCATTGGCAACAGATGTAGAGGACATTTTTGAGCTCAAACTTTGAGTCCTAAAAGCTGTACAGTGCTGGGAAGGTGTAGGGAAGCTGTTTGGCTGAGTAGGCTGAAATAAACCTCGTGAGAGGAGACTGAGGGGCTGTTTAATGGTGGCCATGTGGTTGTACCCTGCTGTCAGTGGCCTGGTGCCTCAGTGGCAGAAGGAGCTGTCAGCTTGAGGAACCGCTGCCCCGTCCACCACCATGAGGCTACCTTTAGTAGTTGATTTTTGAAAAGAGTCATGGATATACATTTGGTATTTGCTGCCTGTGTCATTCTTTTACATTTCAGTGCTGACAAATTCCTCGAAGATATAGCACAGGTAAATCATACTTCGGAGCTCATTTTGTATCTGGCGACAGAGCTTGCTCCCGGAAACCTAAGCTCCTTGTCCAAGTAGCAGCAGCTGAGATACAGTGAGTGGTGGAGGCAGAGCTAACATTAGCCCTGAGTGCACACTGCCGAAGGAAGGATGTTAAACTGGGCGCTGAGCCAGCAGCACAGACTGGGGACCCTCCTATTACATGTTTGTTTGGGTGCAAGCTCTAATACTTTACGCATTGGAACAAGAAGCTTGGCTGCCAATGGAGAAAGGATAGTGGGACGGGTCACATCAATATTGGTGCCGTGCCTGGCCTGCTCATCTTAGGCAGACATGGCAGCAGTGTTTTCACATGGACACAAACTGAACAGTTTTTAATGGTGCGACGCCTGGCTGGGCGTCTGATCCAGTCAGCAGGACACCAAGACCCACAAACTCACTTTGGAGTCAGAACAACAAACCTGACAGCCTACACTTCATGGTTTGATAAGTCAAAATGAGAATATCAGAGGCAATATTGGCTTTGTTTATTCATCACAATACTTGGCTGGCTCTGCCTCCTTTGTTATGACCTGAGTCCTACTGTATTTCACAACAGTTTCCTTATTGGATTCAAAGACCTCTGACGTAACTTCCCTTTTCTGCAGTTTCTAGGATTTAGGACCCTTGGGCTGGACCTGGCTAGTCAAGCTCCTGTTTCCTGTTTACTCCTGTATCCTTAATATCCCTATTTTAAGCAGCAGGCAGTGTTGGGCATCTGGCAGTTGCTGCAGTCACTGTAATTCATGGGATTTAGAGACCGGAGAGTCTGCTCATTTCACTAGTTAGACTACCTCTCTCAAAGCACCGTGTTTGAAGTAGACTGCTCATGTTTTTTTGTTTTAATGAAAAAAAATAAGTGACATTTTACCTTTTGGTTATAGAGAGAACTGTTAAACTTGACATTAGGTGTAATGGCCTTTTTAATGGTTTTTGGAACCAGTTTGCTCACTTGGAAATTGAGGTACCGACTTGTTACACCCTTTATAACAACTGATTATTATTTGACCCTGCTGGTCAACTATGAACGTTTGAACTAGAGGTCGACCGATTTAATCGGAAGGGCCGATTTCAAGTTTTCAGAACAATCGGAAATCAGTATTTTTGGGCGCCGATTTGCCGTTTTTGATTTGATTTTTATTATTATGCATTTTTTTTACACCTTTTTATTTCATCTTTATTTAACTAGGCAAGTCAGTTAAGAACACATTCTTATTTACAATGACAGCCTAGGAACGGTGGGTTAACTGCCTTGTTCAGGGGCAGAACAACAGATTTTCACCATGTCAGCTCGGGGGATCCCTTCTTGCAACCTTAACTAGTCAACGCAATAACGACCTGCCTCTCTCTCATTGCACTCCACAAGGAGTTACGCGAATGCAGTAAACCAAGGTAAGTTGCTAGCTAGCATTAAACTTCTCTTATAAAAAAACTATCAATCCTAATCACTAGTTAACTACAGATGGTTGATATTACTAGATATTATCTAGCGTGTCATGCGTTGCGTATAATCTGACTGAGCATACAAGTATCTAAGTATCTGACTGAGCGGTGTAGACAGAAGCAGGCACGTAAACATTCATTCAAACAGCACTTTTGTGCGTTTTGCCAGCAGCTCTTCGTTGTGCGTCAAGTATTGTGCTGTTTATGACTTCAAGCCTATCAACTCCCGAGATGAGGCTGGTGTAACCGAAGTGAAATGGCTAGTAAGTTAGCGCGCGCTAATTGTCGTTGTGTTGCTGGTTCGAGCGAGGAGAGGGATGGAAGCTATACTGTTACACTGGCAATACTAAAGTGCCTATAAGAACATCCAATAGTAAAAGAAATACAAATGGTATAGAGGGAAATAGTCCTATAATAACTACAACCTAAAACTTCTTACCTGGGAATATTGAAGACTCATGTTAAAAGGAACCACCAGCTTTCATATGTTCTCATGTTCTGAACATGTTTCTTACATGGCACATATTTTACATGGAACATATTGCACTTTTACTTTCTTCTCCAACACTTAGTTTTTGCATTATTTAAACCAAATTGAACATGTTTCATTATTTACTTGAGGCTAAATTGATTTTATTGATATATTCTATTAACTTAAAATAAGTGTTCATTCAGTATTGTTGTAATTGTCATTATTAAAATTTTAAAAATCGGCAGATTTTTTAATCAGTATTGGCTTTTATGGTCCTTCAATAATCGGTATCGGTGTTGAAAAATCATAATCGGTCGACCTCTAGTTTGAAGAATAATCTGGCCTTAATGGCTGGCCACCCCTCAGTCTGGTTCCTGCCTTTCTAGAGTTTTTCACTTGCCACTGTGCTTCTACATCTGCATTGCTTGCTGTTTGGGGTTTTAGGCTGGGTTTCTGTATTTTACTGTTGGATGTTCTTATAGGCACTTTAGTATTATAATTATATTATAAGTACATTTGATTTGATGTCTGTCTCTCCGCTGCTGCCTCCCATGACATGGTAGGTCCATGGGCTTCCCTGCATGTCCGGTCCCCTCTGTCTCCAAGGCAGGGTCTGTTCTACAATTTTATCTTCCCAAGAAATGCCTCAACTGCCAAGTTCTATTGGAAAAAACAGCACTTTGAAACAGCTCATCCTTCCTCTGAAATCATTAACTTTTGTTTCTCCCTTTTCTTCCCTTAGGAAATGACATAGAGGCCTTACAGATACATTTGTGCTTTTGTCGCTCTTCTAATCTGTGTTTTGTGGAGGAGAAGCGGCGAGATCTGGGAGCACATTTTGTTTCCTCAGTGATTAATAACTACCTCAGCCAGCAGAAGGAAACGGCGAGGAGTTTCCAACAGCAGTCCTATCAGCTGGCTTCTGCTCACCGCCACAGACAATGTGAAGAGAATCTCTGACGGACTGGTTGTCTGCCCTCGCTCTGCTCCATACACACAGCCAATAGGCTGCCATTGCAGAGAGGAAGTGAAGTGACAAGGCGCCATTGTCCTACCGGAGAACCGATTTAGTCTCTTTTTGTCAGACTCCTTGCTGTTGACCAGTGCCACATTTCTTTTCAGATTCTTGGCTTTTGTTTTTTGCTTACAGCTTTTAAAGATTTATCAGTAAAAACATCTAAATATACAAACTATACACATGTTATACAAAGACATTTTCTGCTTCTTTGAAGGACTTGTTATGCACATGAATCTTGTCTTGGAATGAGAGAATCGTGGAGTGTTTTCAGTTTTTTGATCTGTCCTCTCATAAACCATTGACTCCCTTTTGAGGCAGAAAATACAGATTTGGAAAGGTGCATTTCTGCCTGTTATTTTTGCTGGGACTGTCCACCGTGAGCTGCAGCAGGGCTGCACATAAACATTACACTCAGTTAGCAAGTCTTTACCCTGCTCTCTGCATCGCTCTGTTAGTTACAAAGCATTTTGAGATGAGCTTCTGGCAGATGGAGCCCTTAAGTTGTCTTTTTACATAAATTCCAGGACTATTGGTTTGTTGTATTCTATAAGAGAGCTTCTGGTTGGCTGAAATCCGGAGCTTCCAGAGTCAGCCTGACACTTATGTATTGTTGTAGTGCGCAGGAAAGTAAAATGGACTACAAGCGGCGCTTTTTGCTCGGCGGGTCCAAGCAGAAAGTCCAGCAATACCAGATGCCTGAGCTGAGCCGGACCCTCAGCGCCCCCCTGGGCTCCACCTGCTCCCCCATGGGTGGCTCCACCGGGATGGGCATGCCCGGCAGCTGCCAACCACCTCCCCCCAACACCACTGCGGTCGCTGACATTCAGCAGGGCATCTCCAAGTACCTGGATGCACTGAATGTGTTCTGCAGGGCCAGCGCCTTTCTCACTGACCTGTTCAGCAGCGTGTTCAGGAACTCCCACTACTCGAAAGCAGCTATGCAACTTAAGGACGTGCAGGAACATGTCATGGAGGCGGCCAGCCGGCTGACTGCAGCAATAAAGCCAGAGATCGCCAAGATGCTGATGGAGCTGAGCGCTGGGGCTGCCAACTTCAAAGACCAGAACGACTTCAGCCTGCAGGATGTAGAGGTAACTAATGGGTTGCCAGGGTTACAGTTACTGACCTGGACACACACTGAACACCTGTCAAAGTAAAGTTATTACATTATCCTGACAATTAGGCCTACCTGTAAAATAACATGTTGAGTCTTTTCCATTCCTCGCCTATCCATTTCCCTGTCAATCAGTGGGGGCTGGTAGGAGGAGCTATAGGAGGAAAGGTTCATTGTATTGGCTGGAATTGGAATATATGGAACGTCAAACGTGGTTTCCATATGTTTGATACAGTTCCATTTATGCCATTACAATGAGCCTGTCATCCTATAGCTCCTCCCACCTGCTGTCAATAGAGCATGTTTTGCTAGACTTTTTTTTTTTTTTTCACTTTTTGCTTGGTTTCTTATGTTCCATTTTTCTAAGGTCAAGGCTGCTTCTAAGATGCCCAGCTGAAGTCTCTCAGAATGTATGGCCCCTTGATTCAAAATGTCTTGGCTGAAGTTAGGCCCTGGCGCCCAATGTTAAGCGAGTGCTAGGATCTGAAGGTGAGGTGCGAAAAGCACTGAGGATAGGAGAAGAGGGCAGGAACCATTGTTTATGCTGAGACAGTCTGAGTATGCAGGGTGATTGGTCTGTCTATTACAGGCCAGCAAAGTTGCTTACGTCTCAATTGTGAATTGCTGCTCTTAAAGTTTATTTATTTATATATATTTTTTTGCATTGTTTGTTTGGGAAAATAGTAACTGAATATTAGACTTCACTGGCATTTGTGGATGAGAAGCCTTATGTGCTAATGATGCTACAGCTGTGCCTACTGCCTAGACAGTCAGAAATTAGGTTCCAGGCTAGTGACACTCCTATATAGTACTTGAGGAATGCCAATTTATGTATTTTTATTTTTTAATACATCTGTTTAGGCAGCAAGCAAATTGCCTCGTGTGTAGTGAATGTTTGAGATGTATTTGCTCTCATCTTGGAGATTTAAACAGATTTAGGGAGCAAGGCCTCAGTGGCAGACAGTGAGTGAATAAGCTGAATGTTCAGGCCAGGGCTGTTTTATGAGAGGGACTGCAGGGCCTCAGTGGATGTGGTTGTGCCCAGAGCAGGAAAGACTTTTGCACCACAATCTGTCATTTTGAGTCTGGTCTTGGATATGCACAGATAAATATTAAAGGAGGGGGAGCCCAACTCAGTGAAAGTTCAGACTGCGGCATGACTGTCTGGCAGCCACACTGACTCACTCTGGCTTCAGCTAGCGTCTGTGAATAACAACAGTGCGTTTGTCAAATAAGTGTGCTTTTGCTCTACCTCAGTCTTGCCAATGTGCAAGAATTGAGGAATGAATAAGATATTCAGACCTAGTTGAGTAGAAGGAATTTATCAACAGACAGAAGACAAAGCCCAAAATGGCCATGTGCATCATAGTTTCACTCATTACGGATTCACTTTTTTAACCTACATTTCCTCCATGAGAAGCTAAATATTGTTTATGTAAAATTGCTTTTCACATAAGTACATGGTACACCTTCAGTTGGCCATTTCCATGTCCCCAGAGAGATTTACTACATTTGTGACAGAAAGGGCTTTGCCATTTGTGTGTGTGTATGAACATTTATCTTGGCAGTTGTATGGAAAAGATAGAATTGGGTCTGTATGGAGAACAAAAAAAGCAATTTTGAGTTTGGAGAATTGTGGAATGTTGAAGGAAGCAGGATCATTCTCCAGGCAGACGACTGCACAAGCAGCAATCCCGAAACACCCCTGAAAAAAAACACATCTGACCTAGTTCAGCGGGCTTCAAGGACTCTGTATAATTTTTCCCAACAGTTGAATTGTTATTTGATAAGATTCTTTCATATCAAGTGTCTACTACATGGTCAGTCTTGTGTTCTTAGGTTACTACTCCTTTACCCCTGATTTTATGGCCACGCTCACAGCTGCCATTATTAGATTACAACATCGAATTTGTATGTAACGAATGTCACCTGGTTTCTTTAATTAAGAGAAATTAAATCTGTGTCAAAATAATAGATGAGTATCATGTTTGATATGCAAGACACTAGCACCAGCACTTCCTGTTTTGGTTTAATAGACCCCTTTCTGTGTTTGTAAACATTACCGTACAAGGGCCATGCACTGAAGTTGGTAGCAGAACAAGGGGGAGTTCTTATAGAACGGCAAAAAAGAAAACCCATTTACATGTTGCTTATGAGTACATTTCAAACTACTTTTGGAATATGATTGGATTTTAAGGCTCGAATGAATGTCCTGCTTAATATAATGGTGTCATCATCGCAAATCAACAGCATTATACTTAAAAAGCACTTCAACCAGTAAAATGGCTCTTTGGCTAGCTTTTGTTACAGCCTATATCAATGAGAGTTAGCATTATAGCGAACTGCTACATCCCAAATTAGTTATTTTGCAAAGATCACAACCAAATATAATCTTAGCGACTGTTCAAGCAAGAATCAAAACGTCATTGTAAGAGTATGAGAACCCAAACGTTTTAATTTTTTTTTAAATGGAAGTAATAATAACATAAATCTAGGCTATTGAATGGATGCAGATCGCGATGGTTTTCTTACTGCTGCCAAGAGTCGCATGTATCTGTACGTAACGTCAGTGTGTTGTGTACTGGAAAAGGGTCTAATAGATGTTACCTTTGGAAATGGCCATCCTAGAGAAGAGGATGGTGAGGGCCACTCACTAACAGCATTAAAGAGGTATTTTAGACAGGAAGAAATCATGAAACACAAAGGCATCTGGTTTTTATTCTCACTCCTAGGATAGATGATGATGATGATGATGATGATTTTACACTTCAAGAAGACAATAGATGTGTCCTTAGTTAATGGGGAAGATGAGTTGTTCGATTCATTCTTCTCACTGTTTAAGCCTGCCTTTCAGCCCTGTATGCGGCTAAATGTTGGCTTGGCCCTGTAGTTTTATTCCTCATATTTTCCATGAGCCGATTTGAAATTTCATCTTATCCCCATGTGTGATTAATTATCTTTTGTTGCAACCTTTACATTTTTCTTGCTAGATAATCATGTCCTTTTATAGTGTTCTGTACAGCTGGTCCAAAAAGAATAGTATTAATGGTATTATAAGCAATTTTACGTCACTTTTCAGAATGCAGAGCTATTCATGACCTTTTTTGCCTTTTTTTACTTGTCCAAAAGCATAAGTTACTTCAAATAAATAAATGGTATTTAACACCATTTGTACATCATTGTATGACTTTGCAAAATAAAATGCATTACCATCTTTTTAACCATAGAGAATCAGACAATATTGGCTTCTTTGCGTATTCAAGCCTGTCTGAAAACACAACACTGCTCCTTTGAGGCTCTCCTGGAGGATGGTTGGCCACCTTTGTTAGCCTATAAAATATTGCAACATTACAATTACAACCAAATACTTTTTATATCTTTAAAATAATCACCTCCAGGGCTGGTAATTTAAGGGCACATTTTTGTCCCTGGGACGATCAATATGTCTACATTTCAAAACACACTGGGACAGTTCTGGGATGACACAGCCCAAATCCATACAACCACTGCACATAAGAAAGCAATGAGGCTGATCAGACCATTTTAGCTTAAAATGTTGATAATGTTTTATTTCTTCATATTATAAACTCAACAATGCGCACATGGCTTTTTGGATGTGTGACTGTAGCCCGGAAACCCCTGGGAAAACACTGTTCTCAAAATATGTTAGAAATGAAGAAAGCATTCAAATTGTTTAACCATAATCTGTAATAATAGGGCATTTGTTACATTCACTGATCAAATGGACTCAATTTGATCACGAAGAGATTTTATGTTAAACAATTCGCCACTCAATTCCTTGACAGCCTACAATTTGTTTGATAGTCTGCATTAGGAAAATGAGGGAAGAGGGACCATCTCATATCATTATTCATTGAGCCAGTGTTTGGTATGCATTTGAGAGTGAGGTGTTACCAGTGTTTATACTGTGATTAGCAGTCCAACATAAGCAGCACACGTTTCTCACCCTCATAACTCATGGATCAGAACCAATACTGCATGTTTGACCAATTTCTTTACGTGAACTGTTATTTGGTCCTATTTCAGAATCAGAGCTGAAGAGGGCTCTAAAGGGTTTGGACTAAGCCTTGGAAATGGTCAGTAAGTCTATAGGCCTAGTCGGTGTCTGTGCCCCCATGATGTGTTGTTAAAGAATGAGGACATCCCAGCCTTGTTGTTCCTGTCTGCTTTTAAACAGGGCGGCATATTTCTGTCCTTAACAACTCAGCCAAAATATATTTTCAGCACGTACCTGAAAAAGAACACTGTGACCACAGTGAGCCGGCTGTGGTGTCCTGTTGCTCTTGTTTTTCTCCTCTTTTTGCTAACTGGACAACAAACATGTCTGACTCCTACAGCTGTACAATTCTTCACTTATGTAAATGTGAACCTTATTGTTTATATGAGTCACCCGTTGCACAGGGTCTGGGACGGTGCCATCACAATGTGGAAAAATCTGCTACACTATTAAGTTGAAGGAGAAGCGCAAACAAACTTTGTTTGTTGTAAGCATTGCTAGTGCTTTACGACTACAGTGCTAGGCCTTGGCTCTCAGAGTAGACTGATTTATAACACAAACTGCGCTTCCCAATTATGGTAGAAAGTTATTTGCTGGAGTAACATTGCACTGTAGACTGGTGGAGTTGTGTGGAAAATGAGAGGGCATGTTAACAAGCAAAACATGGCCTTGATATACTTTTTAATTTTTTTTAAAATGTTATTTCATCTAGCCTTGTTCAATGTTAGCCTGTCATGTTTTCCATAATGTTCTAACTCTTAAATAGACAATTCTCTTCAGTGGCTCACTGTAATGCAGCCTTTATCCAGCCTTGAACTGTTTCGTGGTTATAGCCCTTCACAAGTTTTTGTGTTAAATAATGTCATGTTTTCAAGCTGGGTTTTCCTCAAAAAAGAGGAGTTTCTTTAAAGCAGTAAATTGATGCAATGCATGTTATTCTATTTAGATAATCTGATTTTAAGAGGACTCACAGGGTTAACAAAGATCATCGTTTTAAGGAGTATTTAAACATCCAAGTCACTGAAGCCAACATCACTTAAGTTAGTTTCTGAGTAATGAAAAACAAGGAATGCCAAGGCCGTATGCTTTGAGAACTGGTGTTCTTAGAAAACAATGATGAATGATCAAGGCTCCCACTAATGTAATCTTGTCAGGGGTGTGATTTTTTTTTTTCTTCTCCTGATATTGTCTTTATCACAACCTTTAGAATCTTATGTGTTCTCTCCTCCAGGTGCTGGGTCGGTGCTTCCTGACGGTGATGCAGGTGCACTTCCAGTTCCTATCCCAGGCCCTGCAGAAGGTGCAGCCTGTGGCCCAGTCGTGCCTGGCAGAGGCCCTTGCCCAGGCCCAGGAGCGACGCAGCAATGTCCGCTCCCAGAGCTCCTGCCCTGGGCCCCTGACGGAGCTGGAGGAGGCCTCACGATCATGGAAGGGTGCAGCCGAGGTATTTAGACATGGAGGCCAGGGCGCCCCCAGGACTCTCCAAGGAGCTTCCTGTTGTGACTAGCTGGTGGAAATAGACTGTGTTCAAAACGTGACACGCTGACTGTTACACATTCCTATGAAATGCAGTCAGCTACCATTCCAGCCACAATTTCCTCCTATTTCCCATTGAGAAGTTTGTATATACAGTATATGAGCCTGCATTGCTAGTTTTCCCTCTTCCACTTTAAGCTAGGCCTACTCATCCCCAAACAAACCCTAGCTAACTGAAATGGGGGCCATTTTGTGAGAGGAGCTAGCTGGTAAATCACGTAGCTAATAAGTCCCCCTGGCACATTTGGAGCTTTGTTCTGTACAGTGGAGCCAGAATGGAGAATTGTGAGTGGCCTGATTGATCTGTTAAGCCCTGGCATGTGGGGTGTTAGCCCTGAAGGGAACGGGGCTGGATATCCTGCTGGAATGTGCTGCTGCGATATGTCTGGGCTGGGCATGGCCGGGCCTCACTGCAATGTTGGGTAGTTTTCAAAGAGGGAGGCGGTCGGTTTCCCCCCTATAGAAGCAGTTATTCACAAATCTAGGCCCAACACTGTTCTAAAATGTACAATCTACCAGATGTGTGACCGAGTCACAAGCAAGTCAAGGTCCAAGTCTCGAGTAGTCACAAGTAGAATGGGTCGAGAGTCAAGTCCAAGTCGTGCATTCTAAGTGTGAGTCAAGTAATGGAAAAAAAATGAATCTATACATGCAATGACTGTATGGTAGCCTCTAAATGTCTGTTAGAGGCTACCAGACAGCACTTTTCATTATTTTGTCTACAACACACTTTGATTATGTAATAATTCATTTTAACAACAAATTCCTAATGCAAACTTCATAAATAAATAATACATTTCAAGCTATTTTGACATACCAAAAGACCAGTACGCCTATACTAGTAATTAATGCCTGCTCACCAAACAATTTTGGCCGCTGGATATTTATGGCAATCCGCTCTCCATACGGTTTGACATTTGCACTGCACCCAATCCTACAGCTCTACAGAAAATCGTCAAACTGTTCGTTGGCTCATTGGTTCTCAAACTTTTTGACCCCCAACCCCCAAAAAACAGTGGTTCAAAAAGTTTACCCCACGCATGTAGATTTGATTTATTTTATTATTATTATTTTACCCCTTTTTCTCCCCAATTTTGTGGTATCCAATTGTTTTAGTAGCTACTATCTTGTCTCATCACTACAACTCCCGTACAGGCTCGGGAGAGACGAAGGTTGAAAGTCATGCGTCCTCCGATACACAACCCAACCAAGCCGCACTGCTTCTTAACACTGCGCGCATCCAACCCGGAAGCCAGCCGCACTAATGTGTCGGAGGAAACACCGTGCACCTGGCAACCTTGGTTAGCGCGCATTGTGCCCAGCCCGCCACAGGAGTCACTGGTGCGCGATGAGACAAGGATATCCCTACCGGCCAAACCCTCCCTAACCCAGACGACGCTAGGCCAATTGTGCGTCGCCCCACGGACCTCCCGGTCGCGCCCGGTTACGACAGAGCCTGGCTCGAACCCAGAGTCTCTGGTGGCACAGCTAGCGCTGCAGTACAGCGCCCTTAACCACTGCGCCACCCGGAGGCCCCAATGAACACTTATTTTAACTTAATATACATCAATAAAATCAATTTAGCCTCAAGTAGATAATGAAACATGTTCAATTTGGTTTAAATAATGCAAAAACTAAGTGTTGGAGAAGAAAGTAAAAGTGCAATATTTGCCATGTAAGAAAGCTAACGTTTCAGTTCCTTGCTCAGAACATGAGAACATATGAAAGCTGGTGGTTCCTTTTAACATGTCTTCAATATTCCCAGGTAAGAAGTTTTAGGTTGTAGTTATTATAGGAATTATAGGACTATTTCTCTATACCATTTGTATTTCTTTGACTATTGGATGTTCTTATAGGCACTTTAGTATTGCCAGTGTAACAGTATAGCTTCCGTCCCTCTCCTCGCTCCTCTCTGGGCTCGAACCAGCAACACAACGACAACAGCCACCACATCGAAGCGTTACCCATGCAGAGCAAGGGAAACAACTACCCCCAAGGCTCAGAGCGAGTGATGTCTGAAACGCTATTAGCGCGCGCTAACTAGCCAGCCATTTCACTTCGGTCACACCAGCCTCATTTCGGGAGTTGATAGGTTTGAAGTCATAAACAGCGCAATGCTTGACGCACAACGAAGAGCTCCTGGCAAAACGCACAAAAGTGCTGTTTGAATGAATGTTTACGCGCCTGCTTCTGCCTACCACCGCTCAGTCAGATGCTTGTATGCTCAGTCAGATTATACACAACGCAGGACACGCTAGATAATATCTAGTAATATCATCAACCATCTGTAGTTAACTAGTGATTAGGATTGTTTTTTATAAGATAAGTTTAATGCTAGCTAGCAACTTACCTTGGCTTACTGCATTCGCGTAACAGGCAGTCTCCTTGTGGAGTGCAACAAGAGGCAGGTTATTGCGTTGGACTAGTTAACTGTAAGGGTGCAAGATTGGATCTTAAATGTGTTCTTAACTGACTTGCCTAGTTAAATAAAGGTGTAAAAATAAATAAATAAAAATCTGAAATCGGTGTCAAAAAATACCGATTTCCGATTGTTATGAAATCGGCCCTAATTAATCGGCCATTCCGATTAATCGGTCGACCTCTAGTACATACCTCAACCAGAAGCCATGGATTACAGGCAACATTCGCACTGAGCTAAAGGGTAGAGCTGCCGCTTTCAGGGTGCGGGACTCTAATCCGAAAGCTTACATGAAATCCCGCTATGCCCTGTGACGAACCGTCAATACGGGGCTAAGATTGAATCATACTACACCGGCTCCGACGCTCTTCGGATGTGGCAGGGCTTGACACGAGCCTACCAGACGAGCTAAATCACTTCTATGCTCGCTTCGAGGCAAGCAACACTGACGCATGCATGAGAGCATCAGCTGTTCCGGACGACTGTGTGTTCACGCTCTCCGTAGCCGCAAGACTTTTAAACAGATCAACATGCACAAGGCTGCGGGGCCAGACGGATTACCAGGACGTGTGCTCCGGGCGTGTGCTGATCAACTGGCAGGTGCCGTCACTGACATTTTCAACATGTCCCTGATTGAGTCTGTAATACCAACATGCTTCAAGCAGACCACCATAGTCCCTGTGCCCAAGAACACTAAGGCAACCTGCCTAAATGACTACAGACCTGTAGCACCCACGTCCGTAGCCATGAAGTGCTTTGAAAGGCTGGTAATTGCTCACCTCAACACCATTAACCCAGAAACCCTAGACCCACTCCAATTTGCATACTGTCCAAACAGATCCACAGATGATGCAATCTCTTTTGCACTCCACACTGCCCTTTCCCACCTGGACAAAAGGAACACCTTTGTGAGAATGCTGTTCATTGACTACAGCTCAGCGTTCAACACCATAGTACCCTCAAAGCTCATCACTAAGCTAAGGACCCTGGGACTAAACACCTCCCTCTGCAACTGGATCCTGGACTCCCTGACAGGCCGCCCCCAGGTGGTGAGGGTAGGTAGCAACACATCTGCCACGCTGATCCTCAACACTGGAGCTCCCCAGGGGTGTGTGTTCAGTCCCCTCCTGTACTCCCTGTTCACCCACAACTGCATGGCCAGGCACGACTCCAACACCATCGTTAAGTTTGCTGACGACACAACAGTGGTAGGCCTGATCACCGACAACGACGAGACAGCCTATAGGGAGGAGGTCAGAGACCTGGCCGGGTGGTGCCAGAATAACAGACTATCCCACAATGTAACCAAGACTAAAGAGATGATTGTGGACTACAGGAGAAGGAGCACCGAGCACGTCCCCATTCTCATCGACGGGGCTGTAGTGGAGCAGGTTGAGAGCTTCAAATTCCTTGGTGTCCACAACAAACTAGATTGGTCCAAACACACGAAGACAGTCGTGAAGAGGGCACGACAAAGCCTATTCTCCCTCAGGAAACTAAAAAGATTTGGCATGGGTCCTGAGATCCTCAAAAGGTTCTACAGCTGCAACAACATGGTTACATCACTGCCTGGTACGGCAATTGCTCGGCCTCCGACTGCAAGGCACTTCAGAGGGTAGTGCGTACGGCCCAGTACATCACTGGGGCAAAGCTGCCTGCCATCCAGGACCTCTACACCAGGCGGTGTCAGAGGAAGACCATAATTGTCAAAGACCCCAGTCATAGACTGTTCTCTCTACTACCGCATGGCAAGCGGTACCGGAGTGCCAAGTCTAGGTCAAAAAGGCTTCTCAACAGTTCTTACCCCCAAGCCATAAGACTCCACTACAGCCCCGACTATTTGCATTGTGTGCCCCCTCCCCCAACCCCTCTTTTACGCTGCTGCTACTCTCTGTTTATCTTATATGCATAGTCACTTTAACTATACATTCATTTACATACTACCTAAATTGGCCCGACCAACCAGTGCTCCCGCACATTGGCTAACCGGGCTATCTGCATTGTGTACCACCACCCGCCAACCCCTCTTTTACGCTTCTGCTACTCTCTGTTCATCATATATGCACAGTCACTTTAACGATACCCACATGTACATACTATCTCTAAGCCTGACTAACAGGTGTCTGTATATAGCCTTGCTACTCTTTTTTTTTTTTTTTTTGCACCATTGGTTAGAGCCTGTAAGTAAGCATTTCACTAAGGTTTACACCTGTTGTATTCGGCGCACGGGACAAAAACTTTGATTTGGTTTGAATGTTTTATTCACATTTTGCATTTGTATCTGAAAGTCATTTAATGTTAGCAGTCAATCTCAACTAGGTATGGATGTCATGTCACTTCTCTGTAGCCCAGAACCCTATTCTTCCTCACAAATACTGTAAATAATTTGCCAGAATATGTTACATCTTCATCCCAAAGTATTGAATGCAATGTGACGTTACAGCCATCTTTAGACATGTAGCCACCCATACTAGGCATATCTGAAATATGGAAATGATTAATGAAAATCTCCAGGTAGCCTTTTATTGTTCTGGCAAAGATGCCTCCGTAGGAGATTTCTAAACTGTTTTATCTGGATAATACAAACAATAGGCCTACTGTTTTTGTCTGGTCATCAATATGTGCAACCTTTTGGTTCTGAAGCACAGATTACATGTTTTTGAGATGACAATTTAGTGCAATACCGTAGGCCTATATTACAAATCAGATGAAATGGGTGAAGGTATATAAAATCTAAATGGTAGGGTATTTGTATTTTCCCCATTCAGTTTCACACTCGTGACCCCCCCCCCCCTGCAGGTGCAGGGTGTGTAAGGGTTGTACTAGGGTATGTGATGCTGTGTAAACTGCTATGTGACCTGAGACTGTGCTGTGTTCCAGGCCACGGGACGTCTGAGGGAGAGGGGACGTGACGGCTGCCTGGCAGGCATCCAGATCCAGCAGCTCTTCTGCTCCAACAACCCCAACATCCCTGATCACCATCTGAAGGAGCTCAACATGAAGATCGACAGTGCCTTGCAGGTAGATGGCGCACGCGGCAGGACCACCACAGCCTTGGTCAATGTCTGAAATGACACCCTATTCCCCAATATAGGCTTGTGCACTGCTTTTGACCAGAGCCTTATTCCTGGTCATTTTCCCTGTAAAGTGCAATATTTTTAATCAGGGCTCTGGTCAATAGTATTGCACTATATATGGAATAGGGTGCCATTTCTAACTGGGTCACTTGTGCCTTACAGAACAAAGGCTGCTTCAAATCAATGTGTTGATGGCTTGGATATGAAAGGACTGGATGAAGCAATAGCTAGCCTGACTTAATTACATGTTAATTTTACACAAATTATATTCTCTTTCCTCTCGCCAGGCTTATAAAGCAGCACTAGAAAGTATGGGCCACAGTGAATATGCACTGAAAGCTGGCTTTCACCTCAATCCCAAATCTGTGGAGGCAGCTTTACAGGTATATTTACTCTAAGCACAGGAGGTATTACAGCTCATTAGGAATGGTAAAGCCTTGTATTATAGTGGCTGTGATAAGAGCAAAACCCTGCCTCTAACCTATTTGTACATCCTGTGTCTGCGCCTGTCTCTCTGTCTACTATGTAGGGCTGCTGCAGTGAGGCAGAGGCCCAGCAGGCTGGCAGGATGCAGACCATCTCCCAGCCCATTCAATGTGAGCTGCCCACCATACCTGTGCAGATTGGCGCCCACTTCCTTAAAGGAGTGTCCTTCAACGAATCGGCGGCTGACAACCTCAAACTGAAAACGGTATGTCTGTTATGGAGGACATGATGTTATAGAATGTTCAGATATTGCATAGAACATATGATTTGTCATGTTAAATCGGGAGTCATCAGCTTGGGAGTCATATTCAGCTCTATTCATTACATTTCTATCTACAACATTGTAAATACACCCCTGGCCTTGGCTCGCTGGCATCCTGGCGCTAGGCTACTGTGATGGGTGGTTTCCTAAGTCTTTCATAGTTTGACCTTGCTGACCAGAATGGGTCACTCTGCTCTCTCTAGGAAGTGAGAGCCGCTTAGACGGTCATTTCAACCTCTGATGACTTACGTGGGCTGTGAGTCTTGTATTTGGCAGGGCTTTAATATTTTGATGTGGATGTCTTAACACTTATTCCATGGTACATCTGATGCCTTGGGTCTGGATAGAATCAGCATCTGCTTCATTAGTTTACAGTGAGATTCTCCCCCAGTTTATGGGACAAAACTATCTGTCAGTTATCTGACTCACCATTTACCAGATTCAGAAATAACAGCACGTTCATCAGGACCCTTTAAACTAGAGAGCCTAGACACTTTAACAAGAGGGGACTTTGTAGTTGCTACTGTTTCCTGTTCTGGTCTATGTTAGTGTTTTAGAAGAGATGAATAGGACCCCCACACTCACTATTGCTCTACCATACCTTTTATTTGGCAAAAAAATTAACAAAGTTTCAATCCAAAGTGGGTCTTTGTCAGGTCCACATTACTGCTGCTGATGCAAAGCACTAGTCTTGTGTTTTCACACCGGCCACCCTGTTTTGTATCCTCAGCACACCATGTTGCAGCTCATTAAAGAGGCAGTGGGGCAGAATGGAGTGACCCCCCGGGATGACTCCCCCGTCACTGAGGTCCTCAACCAGGTCTGCCCTTCCAGCTGGAGAATGGCCTGCAAGACCGCCGTCCAGTTACTGTTCGCTCAGGCGGGACTGGTGAGTACAAAGCACTTAAGATGTCAACAAGGGCATCAAAGTCGCCCAGCTTAAAATACTTGTCTCGTTTAGATGTCAACATAAACTGTTGTCTAATCTTAAATTAGCTGATGGCTTGTTTTGCTTTAGCAGTACGGCCATGTGTTTCAACCAACTTCACTTATTTTATGAAAAGGTAAAGGAATATTTAATTCGTTAGAGGTCCCTGCCTTGAGCAGATTCACTAACTCTAAAGCCTCTGCTTAGTGAAGCCTCTACATTATAGCTCTGGGCCAGGCTGCAAGTTGTAGTCTATTGTAACCTTGAGGCCATTGTTTGGGAGGTGTGTAATCGAGATGATGGGAAGGTATGTTGGGTTCCTTTGAATGGCCAAGAGGTGTAAACAAACTCATTGTAGACACACAGTGAAGCCAACATTCCTGCAGCATCTGGGTAAAGGATGGGGTCATCTGGTTGGATCTTCAAACAGATCTCTGGCTGTTCACTTTGAAATGAGTCTCCCCCAGCCAACAGAGAGAAAGCAGCAGTCATCCACTACTCTACTTTGTATAGTTCCTCAGTGTAGTCTGTAATATTTAGTGCGTCAGGCCTGGGGAGTGTTCTTATCCACCCATCAGCAGCGCTGAGTGTAAAACAATCCCTAGTGGTGGATGGGAGCTTTATATGAACTCCTTATCTGAGCTATGAGCTCTGAAGAACAGACAGTGGGAGCCTGCATAGCAGCCTAAGAGGAGACTACCTTCTCTTAACATTACTCATAGTGGATCTGCCAGACAGTGAAAATGGCTTTGTTCTTTCTGGGACATACATTTTCAAATTCTCAACACCTGAATTGGCCAATTCTCCTCTTTTGGGCGCCTATGCTGCTGCATCTCGCTCTCGTTTTTCTCTCTCTACCTGTTACCTTGTGAGTCTGGGACCTGGTGGGTGTGGTGGTATGTTTCTCATAGGCCTGGACTCAGCCCTCTGACTGCCCAGGGGTCCTGAGGATACACCTGCTATATAAATAACAATAGGCTGACTTCCTGTGAGACAGGAAGGGTCCTCCCTCCCCAAGTTGCATTTGTCTAGAAGGTAGAGCCTCTTTCAAAGAACTACTGGAAAATATTGGGCTGGATATCTGGAAGCATGTATATTTGTTGTTCACCCAAAGTAGCTTGAATTGTAGCTTGGATTGCCTATTATTTTAGAGGAGACTGTGTTAGAGTACCAATTTCTTTCCACAATATCTGATTTGCTTACAGTCAGAGTTGAGAGAAAACAAAGGGCCAATATAATCCTGTAGAATTGCTTGCACAAGCGTAGCTGACTGAGGGAATGCATTCTATTAGAAGCTGTGGTGATGCAGCTCTCTGAATGACTGTGTGGACAGGTGGTTGTTGACACTGCTCAGATGGAGAACAAGGAAGCCTATGCTCCACAGATTACTCTGGAGGGCTCCAGAGTTGTGGTACAAGTACCCTCCACATGGTGAGTAGGATTATTCATATTTGTCTCTTCTGCCCTCTGTGGAAAAACAATCTGCTTGCTTTACAGGTCCAAAAAATAATTTGGCAAATTTAGCTTGCTTTACAGTTTTATCTTATCAAAGGAATTCCAAGTATTCAGAATCCTTAGACATACAATTGGCTAAATCAGCAAACTACATACTATCTGCATAAGCCAACACTGAACTCCATCAACTATCACATTTGGACAGTAAAGTGAAGTATTAACAGACCCATAAATGTATTTGTTATGTTGGACATGCCAGTCGTGCTGTGTCCTGACTGTCCTGTGTGTAGGTGCCTGAAAGAGGACCCAGCCACCATGTCTCTGTTGCAGCGGAGTCTGGACCCAGAGAAGACCCTCGGCCTGGTGGACGTGCTATATACCGCCGTCTTTGACATCAATAGGTGGAAGGAGTGCAAGTGAGTGGATGTGTATTGTCCAAGGCATTTGCATTTTTAATTCCTAGAAAGAATCAACCTGCTGTGTGTTCACATTGGCATGGGCTGACAGAGGTATAGCCCTCATTCTCAAGCTTTAGTTTACATTTGCCCCGATAGAAAATCTAGCTAGCTGTTGTAATTTTCCATGCCATTGAATGCTTATGTATCTTCTCCCTCCACAGAGAACAGGCCTTGCCCACCATTCAGATGCAGTTACAGCGGGAGAGCTCTGACTACGGGATGCAGGTAGACCTGCCTTCTGGAAATGGCTCCAAAGCCCCCAGTGGACTGCCCAAAACTATCTCCAAGCTAACTTCCAAATTCACAAAGAAGGCTTCTTCCAGCTCTGTGTCCAGTGGTGGTGGGGGCAGCTACTCTATTCCCAGCACCCCATCCCATAGCATGCTCTCCTCTAGCAGCAGCTCTGAAGACCAGCAGTTTAAGAGCCTGGGTCACGCAGTAGACGGAAGACTGCAGAGCATCTTACAGCTGGGCAACCTGTCCAGCAACCCAGACCCCACCCAGCCCCAGAACGGTTCAGTGTGTGACGACCAGGGCATGAACCTCCCCACGGACCAGGAGATGCAGGACGTCATTGACTTTCTCTCAGGTTTCAATATGGGCAAGTCCCAGCAAGCCTCCCCACTGGTCAAAAGGAGGAACTCTGTAGCGTCTGCCAACGCCGCCGAGCTGAAGCCCCCGAGCGGAGCCACCGACCGAACCCCAACCTCTCAAGCTGTCTCCCACAGTTCACTGCAGCCCCCTACCCAGAGTATTCCCCAGCATCAGCAGCCAGTGCAGCAGCAACAGCCACCACCACCACAGCAGCCCTCCCAACAGGTACTGCAGTACTACCAACACCTCCTCCAGCCTATTGGTCAGCAGCAGCATGCTCCACCTCAGCTGCCCTCCCAACAGCCTCCACCCCAGGCTCTTCCCCAGCAGAGAGTGCCAAGCAAGTGGCTGAGTGGTTCCAGCCAGCAGCAGCCTCCTCCCCAGGGCCCCCCTCCCCCATCAGGGCTCTCCCCCCTGGGGCCAATTGGCCAGTGGGGCTCACCTGGCCTCCCAGACCTGAGCTCGGACCTGTACAGCCTGGGGCTGGTCAGCACCTACATGGACAGTGTCATGACTGAGATGCTGGGGCAGAAGCCACAAGGTCCCCGCAACAACACCTGGCCCAACAGGGACCAGAACGAGGGGGTGTTTGGTGTGCTGGGAGACACTTTGCCCTTTGACCCCGCAGGTGAGTCATTTTTATCCCTTATCCACAAACCCAGATAACACTCTGGGTTCCTCTGACTAATGTGGGTTGTGTTCAGTAGGGAGTGAACATTTTGGAACAGAGTGAAACTGGGAGGTACTACAGTGTTCCTCACTGAACATAACCTAGGTGGTTGATAATAACACTTCAGAGCAGTGTGTGACCTGCATATTGTCATGTTGAAGGATGCAGTCGACTACAAAGGCTCCACATAATAACAATGAAAGTTGGCTCCTTCCTGCACATCGTTTGTCAAAGTGTAGCCAGGGTGAGATCCAGTGTCTTGACCTCCGATAAAGAAAAGCGGCCTCCTTTAGGACGGTGTTATTTCCCCTCCCTCCCCATTATCAGTAGGTTGTCTGGGTTGTGGTGGTGAGGCAGGCAGGCAGCTCACAGCCTCCAGGGATTCCATGGTAGGAGAGAACTGTGTCAGCAGTGGGGCTTGGAGCTGTGTTGACTGGGCTGTTTCATTACAAAGACCGAGAAGGAAAAAGGAAATACTACTGTTTTAGCACGGCAGTCATTATGCCTGGAGAGGATATGTTGCTTTTGATTTTTCTTGGGGGTTTTGTGGTTTGGAGATGTGCTTACATAATCTCATTGTAACCATTTAAAGCCATTTGGGGTGGTGATATTTCGCTGACAAAAATGTATGATCTAGTCTGTCTGATATCCATACGATTTCCTGAATGAATAGCGGCCATTATCTTGTGCAACCTGAGGAAGTGAAAAACCTTCATAGCCACATTTGCCATTCAGATACATTTTCACAAACTCTGAACTACAGGACCTTACTAGTCTCTCCAAATGCACTGTAAGTGTAGGTTGTCTGACAGTGAGCAGCTGCCCCCCCCCCCCCCCCCCCCCCCAACCCCCAGAAGTTCTGATGTTATAATTTTAAATGTTATGCTGAATTTACAATGTCAGTTGCTGTTTTTACAGTGCAGCAGACTCTTTTTATTTCAGAGCAGAGGCCATTGTGTTCAGCTGGCTTATGGCTATTGTGCTTTTTCTGCTATGGTAGACAGTCTGGCTGAATGGATTGAGCTGTGGGGTACACACACACACAGAAAAGCTGAGGATGTTAAACTGAACTGTGTTTTCTCTCTTTCATATGCAGTTGGCTCTGACCCTGAGTTTGCGCGTTACGTTGCCGGAGTCAGCCAGGCCATGCAGCAGAAACGGCAGGTGCAGCACATCCGTCGACCCAGCAACACCCGCGGCAACTGGCCCGTCTCTGATGAGCAGCACAGGACCTGGTCCCACCCAGAGTACTACAGTGAGGGGTACGTTCCCCAAACACAATCAACACTTAACATCTCATTGATACACACATCTCTGTATATGACATAGGGCTCTATATAGTCTGCCAAAAGTACTACAGGGTACTTCATTCAAGGCTCTATACACCACTCCATCTCACATGACACATGCCTACTAGTACAATTTATTCACACCTCTTTGTATATAACATCTCTCTAGAAAGTATGCCAATCAATCTTACATGCCTCTTAGTGACGTTCGATTTGTAAGAACAAGATGTTCATAGTGTTTCAAGTAGTTCTGACTGAGAATGCCACTTATGTGAAACAGGGAGGTGGTCCACAGCAGCTGGTCAGCCAATCAGGGAGACTCTGCCAGCTCCAGTGATGAGACGTCCTCAGCCAATGGGGACAGCCTGTTCTCCATGTTCTCTGGACCTGATCTTGTTGCAGCCGTCAAACAAAGAAGGTACAACTGAGTCACCATGTATTAAATGTACACCATAATATATTAGTTCTTTTGGTTTCCCTACAACCTGTTTTGTTATTCATGATGTGAACTATCGATATTGTGCTGTAGAGCTTCATGTCTCCTCTTCTGCCTGTAGAAAACACAGCTGTGGTGAGCAGGAGGTGTGTACCCTTCCCTCTCCTCCCCTCCATCACTTGGGAGATGATAATAACCAGGTAAGGAAAGTGTGTACTTAAGAGTGTGGGCAGTACAGTAATTGGGCCAGAAAATTGAAGCATCTATCATTAACTGAATCTGTATATATGATTATATTGAATCTCTTTAAATGTTAACATTTACCCCCTTTTATTTATTTTTGCTAAAGATCTTGTATTGATCAACTCCCATTTCCATCTATTCTACTCCACAGGAAAGCAAAACTAAAACTTGGCCGCCGAAGGCCCCATGGCAGCACTCCACTCACACTCAACACAACACCATGCCCAATCCAAGCTCTTCCCTGTACCAGATGAACATCCCTTCCAGCCAATGGAGTGATTCCATGCAGATGTTGCAGTCTCCGGTGTGGTCCACTGCCAGTGACTGCCCTCCCTCCACCGGGATCTCCTCTGGCTTCTCTCACTTCACCCAGCAGCAGCAACAGCAGCACAAACCCATCAGCAAGGGCTTTAAATCCTTCCCCATCAAACATGAGCACAGGCCCTCTTACCTTAACCAGTACTGATACAGACTAAACAAATGAGTCCATTGGCATGGTAGAATACCTGTAGCTGTATTTCTGAAGCAAGTTCTGCTGTGACCATTAGTAATGTTGCCCTAACCATTCAATTGAACAGTCTAAGTATGTGTTTTCAGGCAAAATTGCATTGTTCATACTGGCTTAACATTTTGTATGTGTTTTCAGGCAAAATTGCATTGTTCATACTGACTTAACATTTTGTATGTATTTTCCCATTTCAAACACCCCCTATTTGAAAAAGACATTCTAAACTGCCATGTAAAAGCTGTAAGCAATGCATGTCATCCTGGCAGCATTTAGTCTGCCAGATAAAGTTTATACTGTTTCCTCAGACGAGCTTGAAACATGCACGGCCATCATCCACTTTTCTTCTCCTTCTGAAAATGTGTACGGGATAAGATTTTAGGGGGTGGGCTCTAAACAAGGCACTCCAGTTTTCCCCATAATTGTATACTGTCTACATAGCTGTAACTGCCAAATCTCATGTAAGATGACTCAGACTACAGCTAACATCTACTGTTCCATAGCTTGTAAATTACTGAAGTTGAAATATAAATAATAATTTACTACTTTTTATTAAGAGGCTTTGAGCAGGCTCAGCATAAATATTATAATCATTGCAGAGGTGTAATTGAAAAAAAAATACTACTTTTTCAACAACTGACAAGAGTAAAAGATATATAGCAGTAACTATGTGCCATGTTGGTATTAATAGCACTTGCATAATATTATTTTCCAACCAAAGTGTTGTTCAGAAGATAAATGGTGCTGAAGAGAAGTCAGTTTATTATATTGATCATTAATAAAGTTACGAGCCCTAGAGCATTAGGGAAAGTCTTTATGATCAAAAAGCGCATTCATTTCCTTTTCCCGATTGGCAGTTCACTTCAGAATGACACTAACTCAAACCTGTTTGTTCCTTTAAAATACAATATTTTCATGTACAAATATTGACAGTATTAATCTTATTTTTGTATTTTCTTACATGTTCTACAATTACTGTATGTTACTTAACACAATCCCCCCCCCCCCCCCCCCAAGATGCGAAGGCACATTCATTTCTTTAGTTCAGAGTTTAACGACACCATATCTATAAAGGTTACCAAATATGCCATTATAAACACTAAAACATTGTGTAGGGTATTTTTTTTTTTGCCCATGTTACTTCAGTTTCTATGGCTACGGGCTGTATTTAAAGGCCCAGAATGTTAACTTTTTGATGTTTGCAGATGCCAATGTTGCCTGTATTTATGAAATGACACAATGTTTTCTGAAAACTAACATACCATGTTTACAGAGATGTTTGCTGTATAAATATCTTTTTAGTTGTGCTTTGCACAATCAAAATATAGGGTTTGTTGCATTGTCTGTTATTTCCCAAACTTTTGCTGCCTTTTTTTTTTTTTTACATCTTTAAAGACCTTGGACTGTAACCGTTAGCATATTTTAGCTGTGGCATCTACAAAAAAGTAACCCTGACAGAAGATATGAAGGGGGACTGCTTGGCTTCTTGTTCTCTTGAGCTGGCAACTGAATCTTCCCAAGTGTATCAGCAATGCAACAAAAATGAATAAAAATTACTAGCAATTGAATAGTGTTATTTTCTATGACTCCATGCATGATCCTTTTATTTGAGGGGTGACAGGCTGCCTAGTAGGCTGTTGTACATCTAGTTTTAACTAGCAGGCTTGAAGTCAGAACTTTGCTGTAACATCTTTTACCTTAAGTCCACTGAACTGCAACCCTTGTCAGTAATATAATAGCCATTGTCCAAGGCTACCCCTAGTAGTGTATTTCAAACTTCACAATGCTGGTGGTGACTTGCCCACGAACTGACCTGTTGGGTGTAATGATAATATTCTGCGAAAGCTCAATATGCCCAAACTCAATTATTAAATGCACCTTGTGTTACTTTACAGCAGTAGGGGTCAGGAAAAAAATAGCAACATTTATTTTCAATAAAATGATAGATGTGAATCAATTCAGAGGAAATTGCCTATTATGTATGATGGCTTTATGTCCATTCTGGGATGTCAATGTTGGTGCCTCTCCATTGGTGGGGATCTGAAAATTGGAATCTGAGTCAATTTGCAACCCGTCACTGGTTAACATCGACAAACAAAACAATGGTCAAGCAATGAATGTAGCTGGTTGCATTTTCATTGAGGGACAAAACATACGTTTGTGGTTGGAGCCAAGTTTGGCTGGCGTCTGCTATGGTTCCCAGGTAAACAATGTTGCGGTGCAAGATCTGTTGATATCTGGTGGAGAAAAAGTTGTTTACAGTATGGTAGTTAAAACACAGCAGGGAGGCCAACCCTATTCCAGCCCTACCATAATTATTTACTCATCAGGAACTTAATTGTATTTGTCACAGGTGTACACCTTACCATGAGATGCTTACTTACAAGCCCTTAACCAACAATGCAGTTAAGAGTTACTATTTTTACTTTAAGTAAATATTTTACTGAGTCAATGTGCGGGGTTACAGGTTAGTCGATGTGCATGTTGGTAGGGTTAAAGTAACTATGCATAGATAACAGCAAGTCTGTTAAGAACACATTCTTATTTACAATGCTGGGCCAATTGTACACCACCCTATGGGACTCCCAATCACGGCCAGATGTGATACAGCCTGGATTCGAACCAGGGACTGTAGTGACATCTTGCACTGAGATGCAGTGCCTTAGAACACTCCACCACTCTGAATCGGGTGTGTTTATATAGAGCTGGTTAAAAACCTGCAAACCCAATAGCTCCAGGAGAAGGGTTGACGTCACCAACTCTAGGGGAAATAACACATAGATATGGATGAAGTTGAACTTACTGTACACATTCCATTGCGCGTCCTTTTTGCATGTACTCTGTGATGCACCTTACCAGCTGGTCATTTTCGTCCAGTAACTGAAAGTTGGAAAATATGAAAAACTTTTAACACAGCTGGAAACTTGTTTACCGAAGCTACCACCTTGTATGATAGAATGTAGGCCAAATAACAAACCAGCTGTACAGCTAGCTAATGAGCTAGACACAGTTGTAAACATTCTAGCTAAATGCTACACAGATTAACATAACAAACTGATAGCTAACGTTACTTACTCTTTGGATGGTTTCTTGGTTGATCTGAGCTTTTCCTCTATGTCTTTTCGGTACAAAAGCAACAGACATTTTGAGTTACATTGAATGACAAACGTTAGACAGTGGCTGTGACTACGACTGGGCTAATATTAGCTAGCTAGAGGACATCCACCATCTTTGCTCGTACTGCCTGGGATTTTCGGTCGTCACCTTACCACAGCCACGAAGTCATAAACCCCGCCCATTTCTACAATTTATCTTCTTAACCACTAATTTTAAACCTAACCCAAACCTTAAATTATGAACCAAAAGTCAATGTTTGTTTTTATGATTTTTTACGATATAGCCATCATGACTTTGCGGCTGTGGTAACTAGTGGAAACGGATTTTCGTTTATTTCTTAGTCGAAAATGTACCAGTTCAATTTCAATCCATCGTCCCTTGTCACTTGTCACCCTGAGGATCCTGCTAACCTGTGGATAGGCTAATTGATCAAATCAAATTGTATTAGTCACATGCGCCGAATTCAACAGGTGTCGACCTTACAGTGAAATGCTTGCTTACGACCCCCTAACCAACAATGCAGTTAAAAAAAATACGGATAAGAATAAGTAATAAAAGTAACAAGTAATTAAAGAGCAGCAGTAAAATAACAATAGCGAGACTGTATACAGTGGGTACTGGTACAGAGTCAATGCGCTGGGGCACCGTTTGGTTGAGGTTATATGTACATGTAGGTAGAGTTATTAAAGTGACTATGCATAGATGATAACAACCGAGAGTAGCACCGGCTTAAAGGGGGTGGGGGGCTATATAAATAGTCTGGGTGCCATTTGATTAGGTGTTCAGGAGTCTTATGGCTCAGGGGTTGAAGCTGTTTAGAAGCCTCTTGGACCTAGACCTGGCACTCCGATACTGCTTGCAGTGCGGAAGCATAGAGAACAGTCTATGACTAGGGTGGCTGGAGTCTTGGGGCCTTCCTCTGACACCACCTGGTATAGAGGTCCTGGATGGCAGGAAGTTGCCATACCAGGCAGTGATGGTGCAGCAGTAGAACCTTTTGAGGATCTGAGGAGCCGTGCCAAATCTTTTCAGTCTCCTGACGGGGAGTAGGTAATGTCGTGTCCTCTTCACGACTGTCTTGGTGTGCTTGGACCATGTTAGTTTGTTGGGGATGTAGACACCAAGGAACTTGAAGCTCTCGGTCCTCTTTTTCCTGTAGTCCACAATCATCTCCTTAGTCTTGATCACATTGAGGGAGAGGTTGTTGTCCTGGCACCACACGGCCAGGTCTCTGACCTCCCTATAGGCTGTCTTGTTGTGTCATCGGCAAACTTAATGTGTTGGGAGTCATGCCTGGCCATGCAGTCATGAGTGAACAAGGAGTACAGGAGGGGCCCCTGTGTTGAGGATCAGCGTGGCGGATGTGTTGTTACCTATCCTTACCACCTGGGGGTGGCCCGTCAGGAAGTCCAGTTGCAGAGGGAGGTGTTTAGTCCAAGGGCCATTAGCTAATTGATGAGCTTTGAGGGCACTATGGTGTTGAACGCTGAGCTGAGTCAATGAATAGCATTCTCACATAGGTTTCTTTTGTTTAGGTGGGAAAAGGCAGTGTGGAGTGCAATAGAGATCGCGTCATCTGTGGATCTGTTGGGGCGCTATGCAAATTGGAGTGGGTCTAGGTTTCCTGGGTTAATGATGAGCCATGAGAAGCCTTTCGAAGCACTTCATGGCTACAGACGTGAGTGCTACGGATCGGTAGTCGTTTAGGCAGGTTACCTTAGTGTTCTTGGGCACATAGCTTCCGCTATATCGCTTTCATCTATCCAGTTGTTGGAAAGGAGTAGGATGAGAAGTAGCTAGGGAGTGAAGTGAAAAAAAACAGTCAAGGCCCGTGCTAGTGCGCATGTCAAAATCTAATGTTTGTAAACAAACTACTGAAACTTCAGAAAAACTCAACCCAATGCTTTCCACAGAAGCATGTCTATAAAATTAACTCAAATAGATATCCAAACTACATATACATGTTCCTCCTTCTCTAGAAAAGACCATAAACATATTTCAAATAGTAACTGAAGTCAGAGCCCTAAAGAGTAATTATAAAACATGGACATACAAAAATGCTATGAGCATGGAAGGTTTGGTAGAAGGCAATAATTACATTTCTCGTAAAATCTTGAAAAATATGTGAACTGAGTAGTGTAGAACATGCAGTGTCCACAATTCTTGGAAGGCAACTCTTGACTATCAGTATAATAAAAACAAGGAAATGGTTATTGAACAATTGTTTATTTTTTATCTGGAGTAAAAACCTGTCTGCATAGGGCAGCCCAATTGAAGTACACCATGATGTTCAACTGCTTTATTTATAAACAATATCTGGCTTTATTATTCCAGAGTTCGGAAGGAGTAACTCATGTAGTCAAAACGCTACAGTAATATGTAGGTAATATGCACTGTTTGAAATCTCAAATTAGCTCTGGACCTGACACCGACGTGGTTATTGCAACTGCCCAGGCTCATGTGTATAATCCTTGTTCGGAGTCACTATTTTGTGTTTTATCACAAGGCAAGGCTGCCATAGCCTCGCACAAGCCATCTTGATCTCGCAAGCTCAAAGATCAGGGTGATTCCTACAAGGCTAATAAGGCTGCCATGCATTGCTCTGTATTATCAACCTGTACAACAATTGAGTAAAACTGCACATTTATTAACTACAGGATATATTGGCCTAGTTGCCCAACATTTTTAATGATCTAGATCAGGTTTATTTTGTAGTGTTTTCAAATAGTACATGTTACATATTGTCATCATACTGTAGGTCAATTTAAAGATAAATACATAACCCCCCCTTCCTTCACTCCCAAACATACTGGCAAAAAGTGAGAATATCTGAAACAATCCAACCCCATTCTCTGCTGGTTTAAACATCCAGTTCACATCCCTGTATCTTATACGTAAAAAGAAAATATCCCATTAAAAAAATCTGAATCTTTTCCAGAGGTGCGATTTTATGGATAATCCTCCAAACTGCTAGCACTGGACAATAGACCATGCTCAATAGACTTCCCCAAGCATGGGGAAAGGGACAAATATAGCAAGCTTAGAGCACAGATGCGGTTTATTACAAATGCTGGAATTTGATCACTAGGCATTCTTCCAGAAGCTTAGTAGATTGGTTTTAAGGCCTGGAGTAACTACACTACTTTTCTTGTATCGAACTTCTTCCAACAAGTGAATTTCATTTGTTTCCTTCAGCCTCATGTAAACTTAGTGGTTGGACTTAAAAATAAATCTATACCCAACCCTAGCTGTGCAGAATATTATTGCTGAATATGAATATTTTTCCTACGTTATACAGCCCTTACTCTCCAACATATTTTGTCACTTCAACAAATAGATGGGCAGTTCTCAATTTCTTTTTTCAGAACAAGCTTGCATGAGAATCCCTTCTGTGCAAGGCTACTACGCAGTCCATACAGCTGGTGAATGAGACTTCATTTTTTCCCCACTGAAGTTGCATTAGGGAGACTGAAAAACAAAAACACCAGCATCTTTCGGTTTAGAGTTGAGCACACTAGATTGTTGTTTTAGATGCAACACAATACAAGGGCAAGCATGCCAATAGATCAAGTAAAGACAGTCTGCTAGAAAAATGTTAACATACATCAGTAACACTTGAACTGCAAATTGTTTTGAAACAGAATAAGTAGCCCAATGCTCCCAGTCCCATTCCATACTGCGGACAAGACCAATCTGCTTACACAGCAGTCTAAGTCAGAACCAGCCATCTTCTCTTGCAGGGCAAACATTTAGAGGTCAACAATGACTTAACTCTATAGACACTTGTTAAGCAGCTAGTTAAAACATGGCAGTTAATTCAACTCATATTCAAGCACTGGGTAGATGGAGAAGGCTAGATAGACATTTCTAATGACTGATGATCCAAGTTCAGTCATTATTGTTGCAGAAAAGCCTCCCTTGACTACAGTAAAGAGCAATAGTCACCAACACGACATTTAACAAAAATATGCCAGAGCAAATATGTGCTTCGCACGCCATCACTGAATCACAGACTGCAGTCCTTTCCAACACGACCTGTAGTTGGCAACCAGCATTAGCGGATGTTGGGATACACTGGGCATTATTAGAGGGGGTAGAGAAAACTTCCCAACAGCTCTGAATCAGTTCATTTCATATGCATTTCTAAAACCAGAAGTTAAGTGGCAACCACACAATATCTTTGGGGCAGAAATAACAGCATGATGCAGTAGAAAATACATTCCTTCAATATGATTATAAAACTAATGATCCCGATTACTGAAAATGCTCCATAATACAAAGTGTTTTCAGGATGTCCGACCTACTCCAATCTTGTATAAATAGCTTATGTTAAAGGTGTGAACTGACTACCTTAATTTGAAGGCAGGATCTCTACAAAAAAAGTGAGCCTATGATTTAAACCACTTATCTACTTGATGTACCCCAAGAACATTTACATTTTAGTCTTTTAGCAGGAACACCACAAGAGCTTCTCTGACTAAGAAACTTGGCAAAGTACAGCAGAACGTCAAAACACAGGATAAATGGCTACTGAGAGACTAGGAGAATATAAAAAACAAAAACTGTGACCCGGCAGACTATGTAGCATTTTAGTGCTCCTAAGTTAAATTGCAGGATATATCCAAAAAATAAAGCTATTTTCAGGGATCAAAGTACTCACAGTATCAGCATTCTTCTGCATACATCTTTACACAACAGAACATTATCAAATACAATTTTAGTAAGAAACTCAAATAGATGCAAAAATACTGAATAATTCCACTGCAGTACAGTATTTACACAAGTTCTTGTCCCTCTGATTACTGGATACATTTTCAAAAGCACACATTCCTTTGTTGTATTTTTCAGAGAAAAAAAAAAGAAATTTGTAAAGAAGCTGCATTCACACCCGTTTAAATCAAGCAGTCAACCCCAGTGCTGGTGGCAAATTTACAGAGTATGTTCATTATTTTGGACAAATATTTCTGGACCATGAAGGGCTACAATTCTTGGTGGATCCGTCTTTCTGGTGCACTACGCGGCCACTTTGTTATCCTTCTGGAATAAAGCAAAACATGTTTAGACTTGTGAACACACAACCAGCCTTTAATATGGAGACAAAGACTTGCATCATATGGAACTTCACTTGCATCATAAGTGCGATGTTAGGTTGTCTTGTCCTTTGTTGTGTGTGCACATGTACATTTAACTTTTGAATAATAAAAATCACCAACAACCAATTTTAAATGTGGTGAAAACAAAAATGGTAAGGAAAGATTTACCCTGTATTCATATTCAACAAACTCCCGGCCACCTCTGCTGCCTCCTCGGAATCCTCCCCTGAAGCCGGGTGGGGCCCCGCGGGGGGGTCCAAAGGAACCTCTGCTCATGGCACGCCCTCTGCCCCCACGGAAGCCCATGCCGCCACGACTTCCTCTGAAGCCTCCCCGGCCTCGGTTGTGCCTCAGTGGGATGCCAAAGGTCTCCGAATTCATCCTCCTCTCCTCAGCCCAAGTCTGCCTCCTTGGGAATCCTGAACCTCCAGATCGCTCAGCTGCTTTCCTGTAAATACAAAATGAGACCTTTAATGCCAAAGACGAACCTACCGACATGCTTTGGATTTCCATTAGTATGAGACTAACAATACCACAAAGCACATAAATAAAAATACAAAAATTGGTCAAGAGAGCAAAAGGGACATGCCTTGTATCATCAGAAGAAATGTTGTCAAAGAAGGACTTAGTTTTGTCATAGTAAACGCTGGCCACCACAGGTTCCTCTTCTTCAGCATTGCCTTCACTGTTCTGTGTCTCCACTCCAGAATCTGCCTTCTCATCTCCATTAAGAGCCTTCTCTGCTTTATCAGGCCTGTCATCTATGTTAGACAATTAAAAGGGGGTAAACAATTTTCTTCATAAATTTGGATTAAGCTAAGAGGATACAAAGAGTACATAAAATATCCACAAGTTCCAAAACAGTGGCAGCCTGGGATTTCAGGTAGGAACCCAGGCTAGGCCATGACATAACTGCTGCATGGAACATGCTATAATAATTACAAATACTACCTTTCAGTTTGAGTTTGTTCTGAAACTCTTTTTCAATCTCCTCCTTGTTGAACTGAGCGTTGGCAGTCTCAAAGTCAAAGTCCTGATCAAATTTCATGGGACCGTCCCGGAGTGGGTTGAAGCGGCCTCTTCCACGGTGACCACCTCCACGACCACGGCGCTGAGGGGGAGGACCACCGGCTGGGAAGACAGGACAGCAGAGTCCGACAATAAAGCAGCGTTTAGATGATAATTTATTTGAATCCATGTAGATCTTATCTTGACAGAAAAACATGGACACATTAATACCAGTAAGGCAGTATACAACAGAAGCTAGGGCGAGAGTTTTAACAGGTTAACAAGTACACTGGTAGTTTAATGAGAACCAACTCACCACATTGACGGTTATTCCGGTTGTCACCACCACCGTGCTCAGAATCTGGTCTGGTTATTTTCTGAACCTCAGGGCCTAAACAGTACAAAATAAAAGGACCAAACTCACAATTATTTGGGCATATCAGTCAAGTACAACATTATTCTAAACTAGAAAGCCATATGGCCAGGTGCTTCACTTAGAGCTAGGTGATCAAGCAATTGTTCTAAACAGGCAATATAGACTAGTCTGTGTGACAGCAGTGTATTGTAGATATTCAGGCCAAGCCTGGCTACAGCCTCACCCCTTCTCTGTTCCAGGATGTCTGGGGGCTTCTGGTTGCCTGGCGTAGTGATGGGCCTGGCTGGTGGGCCAGCTGGGCTCCTTTGTCCCACTGGTGCAGGGGCAGTGGTGGGGGAAGTCTGCACTGCCTGCTCCAGGGAAGGGCTCTTCCTCAGAGGGTCCAGCTGGGGACTGGTGCGACCTAGAGGACAAGGCAGGGGTTAGCCCAAGATGTACTCTTAAGGAGCCTACCATTACTCCTATAAGGTCCAAGGACCGTATATGATATATTCAAAGGAAGACTGGCTCTAGCAGCCAACATATACATACACACAAACCATTTTTAGTTTTTATTTGAGCCCTTTTTACTCCCTAATTATTCAATCTTGGCTCATTGCTGCAGCTCCCCAACGGGCTCGGGAGAGGCGAAGGTGGAGACATGCCTCCTCCAAAACCTGACCCACTTAACCGCGCTCGACAGCTTAACACAGAAGCCAGCCGCACCAATGTGTCAGAGGAAACACAGTTCAACTGGCATATGGAGTCAGCCCGCAGGCACCTGACCAGCCACAAGGAGTCGCTAGAGCGCGATGAGCCAAGTAAAGCCCCACCGGCCAAACCCTCCCTTAACCTGACAATTGTGCGCCGTCCTATGGGACACCTGACCACGGCCGGTTGTGGCACAGTCCGGGATATGAAGCCGGGACTGTAGTAACGCCTCCAGCACTACTGCATGCAATGTAGTGCTTTAGACCACTGCGCCACTCGGGAGCCCCAAACACTCAATTTAAACATTAATGTATTCTAAACTGCGATACAGTTCTAGAACCATAAAGCACTTCACCTTCAAAAAAAAAATCACAGCTGCAAAATACACACTTGCTGTTTTAACCAGCTTTATCACAGTTGAAGCCAACGGTATTTTTCAGTGACACGTTTCTGGCAGCCTTCTTCGGTTACACACAGGTGTTTGGAGCATGCTAGATCTCTGTCTTCCGTAAACACGCGCTGTAACATGGAGATATGTCCGTATGGGAGCACTAACCCCATAAATGTAACCTTTTCTTTAATCATTTCTCTCTGATATGAAAGATAAAACCCTTATGCTTCCAAAACTGTACCGCAAGTGATGCATGCTAATGTTCAGACCGAGTGTTGGATTTCTTAATTTTAAAAAACTCCCCCATACAGAAGACACCATCATCCAATTACTTGTGTACTGTAATGGAACTGAGTGATCAAAGGCTAGGCAGGGATGTGATTATAATAATGCAAGAAGTGCAGTGCTCCACTGATGTTAACTGCAAGCAACATACCACATAAATTTGTATTATATTGAGAGGCAGATATGCTAAAGAAAAAAAGTACTAGTTCCAACAGCATTGCATTACACACTGACAATACAAGAGCTTTCAAGATTATTCTTCATTTCAGACATCTCAGAGATGATAGAATGGCGAAGCAACAAGATGAATGTACCAACCTCCACCAACAACTCCAAACTGCTGGGACACCAGGGGGCTTGGGTGAAACTGGCTGTAAGGGGGGACAGGAGCCCTGCTGCTAAAGGGTGCATATGAGCCCACAGACTGGAATGATGGGGGTGGAGCATTGGTGGATCCAATAGAGGACTGGGGAAGTAAAACAAAATGTTGAACCACATTCAGAACTATTATTAAATACATAAAAAAGCAAATACATTTACAAATGAATCATTGACTAGAGCAATGTCCTGCTTACTTGAACAATGGCAGGGTCCTGAGGCAGGGAGCTGGTGGCTTTCGGTGGCTCGCAAACTGTCAGGTCCTTGATATCACTCCCTCTGAAGATGATGTACTCGAAGACTTCATCTCGTGGTGGAATTGGCCTATCAGTAGGGCGGTCCTCAGTGCCAAAGGAGCGGACTTTTTGGATAAACAAATACCAGACAGAGACAGATTACAACAGTGTCACTATCATTGATTATCTGCCAGATAATCCGCTATTCATTGTAGTCTAGTATTAACAAAATGAAACGCCGTGCAGGATCTGATTTCCCATCACCACATTAACCGCTAACTAATCCTGCAAGTTGGCTGAAACTATAACCCGGTCAACTAATTTATACAACAACAAAACATGAATGAAACAGGCCAGGGCGTTTGCAGTGAAACGGGATAGCTAAATTAGCTTTGCTAACTTAAACTAGCCTGCCACAAGCATTATTAAGCATTCGACAAAGCTAACTACTAGCTATGCTAACTAGCATTGTGAACAATTTGACAGTGACAGACTAAATGCCTGCATTGCGTTACTAGTAAAAAAGTGAGGTGTTTTCAATTTATCGACTTATTTTTTTGCAAGGTATACGTTTTAACTTACCTTTGGCGAGAGCAACAGTCGAATTTTCGGTGTCAATTGTGTATAAAATTCCTTCATAACGAATCTCGGCCTTCGAGATTAGGCTAATTTTACTCCCGATGTAGGGCGTCCCTCCACTCATACCGTCTTCCTTTTTCTTTGAGTGTGGAAAATAAATATATATTACAAAAGTATATGGCAAGTAACTAGCTATTTTATTTAGTCCTGTTTGTACACTTCTAACAAAGAATATTGCCCGTTCGTTCTTCCACCAAATTGCTAGCACCACGACATGGCCGTTTTCATATGATGCCTTGCCTCACCGCATAGAATGGTGGGAAATCCTCTCTGTAAACCGTAAATATCGCGAGTTTTCACGGGATCATGCTACCTTTCAAAGATTACTGGTCTAAGGTTAGTTTTGTGTTTCTCGCCCTACTGGATACTTTCTGGGATTGGGAGAGAGAAACTGATCCTAGATCTGAGACTGCCAACTAGAGTTTATGTAAATTTTTCATTGCTGCCACTGGATATCTTATCGCCCAACTCTTTCGCCCATCCCTTATGCACAAAAATACATAAAAAGACAACGTTTGTTTAATTAAGCAATTTCCACAATGTATCATTTATTTTACTGTAATCTGCAATAAAGACTAGGGTGCAGTTGCAATCTTCTTCATCTAACAAAATGTCCTTCCAGCAGTTCCAGCCACAGCTAGCCGCAGCAACAAACCTTGACTGGTGGGGACATGTTGATGGAAGAGATCATTGACACATTAAATTATTTGGTCTACTAAATATTTCCAGTTGTGTCTGTGGCAAGTGTCAAAATAAAATCTCTTTGACAACAAATAGAATATGTCCTAGGGACCATATGCTACTCTATATTTGGTGTGAAGTCCATGGAGAATAAGAGCATCTCCTCCCAGCTGCCCACTGCACTGAGGCTAGGAAACACTGTCACCACCGATAAATCCACGATAATTAAGAATTTCAATAAGCATTTTTTGACGGCTGGCCATGCTTTCCACCTGGCTAACCCTACCACGGTCAACAGCCCTGCACCCCCCATAGCAACTTGCCCAAGACTCCCCATTTCTCCTTCACCCAAATCCAGATAGCTGATGTTCTGAAAGAGTTGCAAAATCTGGACCCCTACAAATCAGCTGGGCTAGACAATCTGGAATCTCTCTTTCTAAAAGTATCTGCCGAAATTGTTGCAGCCCCTATTACTAGCATGTTCAATCTCTCTTTCGTATCGTCTGAGATCCCCAAAATTTGAAAAGCTGCCGAGGTCATCCCGCTCTTCAAAGTGGGAGACACTCTAGACCCAAACTGCTACAGACCTACCCTGCCTTTCTAAGGTCTTCGATAGCCAAGTTAACAAACAGATCACCAACCATTTTGAATTCCACGTACCTTCTCCGCTATGCAATCTGGTTTCCGAGCTAGTCATGGGTGCACCTCAGCCACGCTCAAGGTCCTAAACGATATCATAACTGCCATCGATAAAAGACAATACTGTGCAGCCATATTCATTGACCTGGCCAAGGCTTTCGACTCTGTCAATCACCACATTCTTATCAGCAGACTCAACAGCCTTGGTTTCTTAAATGACTGCCTTGCCTGGTTCACCAACTACTTCTCAGGCAGAGTTCAGTGTGTCAAATCGGAGGGCCTATTGTCCGGACCTCTGGCAGTCTCTATGGGTGTGCCACAGGGTTAAATTCTCGGGCCAACTATTTTCTCTGTATACATCAATGATGTCGCGCTTGCTGCTGGTGATTCTCTGAACCACCTCTACGAAGACGACACCATTCTGTATACATCTGGCCCTTCTTTGGACACTGTGTTAGCTTACCTCCAGACGAGCTTCAATGCCATACAACTCTCCTTCCGTGGCCTCCAACTGCTCTTAAATGCAAGTAAAACTAAATACATGCTCTTCAACCGATAGCTGCCCGTGTAACAATATAACTTTAGACCGTCCCCTCGCCCATACCTGGGCGCGAACCAAGGACCCTCTGCACACATCAACAACAGTCACCCTCGAAGCATCGTTACCCATCGCTCCACAAAAGCCACGGCCCTTGCAGAGCAAGGGGAACTACTACTTCAAGGTCTCAGAGCAAGTGACGTCACCGATTGAAACGCTATTTAGCGCGCACCGCTAACTAAGCTAGCCGTTTCACATCCGTTACACCCGCACCTGCCTGCCCGTCCAGCATCACTACTCTGGACGGTTCTGACTTAGAATATGTGGACAACTATAAATACGTAGTTGTCTAGTTAGACTGTAAATTCTCCTGCCAGACTCACATTAAGCATCTCCAATCCAAAATTAAATCTAGAATCGGCTTCCTATTTTGCAACAAAGCATACTTCACTCATGCTGCCAAACATACCCTCGTAAAACTGACTATCCTGCCGATCCTTGACTTCGGGTGATTTACAAAATAGGTTCTAATACTCTACTCAGCTAACTGGATGCAGTCTATCACAGTGCAAACCGTTTTGTCACCAAAGCCCCTTATACCATCCACCACTGCAATCAATCTATATGCTCTAGTCGGCTGGCCCTCGCTACATATTGGTCGCCAGACCCACTGACTCCAGGTCATCTATAAGTCTTTGCTAGGTAAAGCTCTGCCTTATCTCAGCTCACTGGTCAAGATAACAACACCCACCCGTAGAACGCGTTCCAGCAGGTATAACTCACTGGTCACGCCCAAAGCCAATTCCTTCTTTGGTCGTCTTTCCTTCCAGTTCTCTGCTGCCAATGACTGGAACGAATCACTGAAGCTGGAGACTAATTTCTCCCTCACAGCATCAGCTGTCAGAGCAGCTCACAGATCATTGCACCTGTACATAGCCTATCCAACTACCTCATCCCCATATTATTATAATGTTTTGCTCCTTTGCACCCCAGTATCTCGACTTGCACATTCATCTTCTGCACACCTGTCACTCCAGTGTTAATTGCTAAATTGTAATTACTTCACCACTATGGCCTATTTATTGCATTACCTCCCTAATCTTACCTCATTTGCACACACTATTGTATTGACTGTACGCTTGTTTATTCCATGTGTAACTCTGTGTTGTTGTTTGTGTTGCACTGCTTTGCTTTATCTTGGCCAGGTCGCAGTTGTAAATGAGAACGTGTTTCTCAACTGGCCTACCTGGTTAAATAAAGGTGAAATAAAAAATAAAATAAATAAATAAGACCCCCAGACTAAAGCCTATCTTCATTGCCATAATAAAATGTGAGGTTTCTGAGTTTGTGAGAACTCCCACTTTATTACGTCCTGAAATGTAACGTGCTAAACAATTTCCTTACTACACTATTTTGTTTTGTAATACATTTATTAATCAATGAAATGAGAAAAAAAACATCAATATTGGTGCTTTGACGTCAGATTAATTCCCATAATGCCTTGTAACACGCATGCGCATTTCATTCATTTACAATTTTTAGACAGCGATCTATGATCAAAGATGGCGGGCACCTCCGACCCACTGGAAGATATGCTATTTTCCGAGGTGGATGAAAAAGCTGTGAGCGATTTAGTTGGCTCTTTGGAGTCACAACTTGTTGGACAAAGCAACCCTGCAAATACTCCGTCGGAAAACAGAGGTGCTGGGACTACAGTCACTGCAAACAATCACTTAGGGAAAACGCTACCAGCCCAAGTGGGTAACATTACTACACTAGTACAGCAGCAGCAGCAGCAGCAGCAGCAACAAGAAGGACAACATAAAGCTGGGATGCACCAGGAGATGAACTCTAACGAAATTAGCTCAGAGAAAACTGTTACATCTTCTTCGCTGAGTTCTATTCCGTCTTTTGAGGAAGCTTCCACCACTTCAGGGACTAGAGTAAACGCTACCAAGAGCGGTTTGCAATCACATGGAACATCATCTATCACAACACTACCTGCATCTGGTGGTGTAACAACTTCTCCGCTTGTCAACAGCAGTATCATCATAAGCAGCACCACCACCACCACCACCACCAGCCGAGGTTCCGCTCTGGCTTCAGGTCAGACCTCAACAGACAGTGTCGATCATCCAAGAAAACGCATAACTGCATCGTTACGGAGTGCATCGGCGGGAATACAGAGTTTGAACGGTACCGGAGGAGCGGTAACGTCAAGGAATAATCCCCCTGCCGCGGGAACTGATGCGTTGATTAATAACGTTAACACTGTGTCTAGCAGTGCAAGTGCAGCAAACTCAAGTCGGACCGTTGACGTTACATCTTGTGTAAATACGACGAATTTCACTTTATCTAGCTCCAGCATTTCCTCAACTCAATCAGCGATTCCCCTGGATAAGGGGACTCCTACTATTGCTTTGCAAAGACTACCAAGTCACATTGTAGCGAGCATCGCGCAGAATGGAAATGGCACTACGGTCTCGGCCTTGGTTAAACAAGGCGCGATAGGACCGATCACTTCTGCAGCGGCTTCGCAAGTGAACCACAAAAAAGAGGGTTCTGAAGCGAAGTCGGACGCTCCCGTGCAGTCCAAAATAGCCATGTCCAGTCCGTTAGGTGTTGTCAATTCCGTAATAAACTCTGTTTCCTCTCCCTCTGCTGTTTTCAACCTAGCAGCGACTTCTACTGCAAGTCTTGTCATGGCAAAGCCTGCTGTCAATGTTGTTGGACAAACAACAACGGTTGGAATGGTAAGGTCTCTGTCTGTGGCCACAGCTACACAGCCTCTGCTTCAACCGGGAGTCCAAGCAGCTCAAAGAATTGTTGCCCCCCAGCTGATTGTCAGACCCCCCCAACAACCACAGACGACCATTCAACTGCCACCTGGGTTTACCATCCCACCGGGTAAGGTGTTAGGAGGATGAATTTCTCTTCAAATCAGAGAGAGGGGAAATCTGCTCATATCAAAACAATGATACTGGGCAGGTCTTTTTGAGAGCCCTGTGCTTTGTCATTACATCAATGGTGTACTTTAATGTAAAACATTACCTGGACATGTGATGTGTTCCTTCATCATTTCCCTGTTCACTTCCTCAAGATTCCCAGACACAGCAGCTTCTGAATGTGCTTTGGGCAAAGTAGCATTCATTTGATAAAACACCTGTCAATACAGATTTAAATCTGTACATTCTGTACAGATTAAAGGAGTAGTTTTTTTTTACAACCAAATCTCTATTTTTGATCTAAATGTCATGTTATAGAAGGGTCCAGACACCTTTTGTGTGATTTCACTTGTTTTTTAGAAACTTGCCCCAAACAGCAAATCCTCTTCTCATCCTCGTTGTGTATTATAGAGGCCCTGAAAAAAACATGAACAAAGGCTCCAAAAACAGATGCGTCCTTTTTTTGTCAGTATAGTGATGCAGGTCTTTAGTTGTTTTACATATGAAATTGTGCCATTCCGAACTTTATCCATATTATATAGACATTTTTTTGTGACGAGCAATACCTCTCCTTCCATTTTACAGGTAACCGTCAAAATAAAAGAAACACTTGAGTAAATTATGGATACAAAGCATACAGAAAGCATGGGGTGCTTACACACAGGAAGTTTCAGGCCCTTATAGAATCTATGCCAAGGCACATTGAAAAGTCCCAACGTGCTATTAAAATGCTTTATGTTGGTGTTTTCTTTATTTTGGCAGTTACCTGTAGCAGCATGGAGAATGGAACACCTGGATAGGGGAAACAGCTCGAGTCACGCAAAAGGGAATATAATATTTCGTATAAAGTTTGGAATGACACAATTTAATGTGTAGAACATCTAAAGAGCTGCGTCACTATACTGAGAGCTTTGCTTTTTCTAAAAATATGTATTTGGTTGTTTCTGGAGCCTTTGTTCATGTTTTTTTGGGGGGCCCCCCATACTACACAACACGGATGAGGAAGTTATTTGCTGTTTGGTGTAAGTTTCTCAAACACGTGAAATCATAAAAAAGTTGTCTGGAACCTAATAACCTATCATTTATATTTAAAAAAAAATTGAGATTTGGTTGTTAAAAAGCAACTTTTCCTTTACATCTGTATTGATTTTAAGTTAATTCTGTATAATGTTGAAGACATATCTGAGATTTAATAAAGTTATTACATGATTCATGACACCCATTATCAACACAACACAAAGATCACAACCAAGACTGCATGTGAGCAAAATGTTCACTGCTCAGTTGGAATGGTGACAAAAATGCCTACTGGTATACTGTATATAATATACAGTATATTTCAATGGCATTGATAATATGACAGAACACAGTACACAATGGCATGCATCATTCCGTTTCTAAGAAAGTTCCACATCTGCTTGATATCACCCAATCAAATTACTTTTCTCACATCACAAGCATGTACATATTTTGCCAATGGGCAAGTTTAATGAAGTGGCAGGACATAAAAAACACAAGACATGATCTCCTCAATTGGTATTCATCTCTCAAAGTTGTTACCATGAGCTGCATGAGGCACGGGAAAGAGCCACTCAAGTTCCATAAGGAACAATATCACTGTGTTGGCCCAACAGACAGATAGGCCTACTCATGCATTTTGTATGTGATCATGTTTTCTTGTGGCTCAAAAACTTTGACTCAGAATATGAATTAGAATAGGGACTTTAAAAAATATATCGACACCTAACCCTGATCACAGGCATTTTGCTGATATTGTTCATTACGATAAGTAGCCTATAAGAGAGAAATATGAAGTTTGAAATGAAATAAGATTGCTAATATGGGTGATTGTTAATGGGATAATTGATGGCTATAACCATCAAACTAGTAGTAGTTTAAAGGATAATTAAATTATCGTTATTGCATTAATTCAGGCAATTTATCGCAATATGGATTTTTGTCCATATCGCCCAGCTCTAGTGGAGATTAGACTTGCCACTGTCCTATAGTACTCTCAAAGTTACACATTTAAAATAAACAAATAGCGGGATATGCATACCTCTGCTATGATATATTCTGATTTGCAGAATCATTCAAATCTCAGTTAAATGGAGAAGAGAAGTTTCATGGAGTGCAGGGAATTCCTGGCCCAGAACACATCACTGTCTGGCAATTTATGAGTTTATGAGCATTTCTCAACCGCTAGACCATATTGCATCTCATCTCACCAATACATGCCTGAAGACAATCCACTCTGAGTGCTGCATATGTGCTCAGCGTGGCGCATGATTAGGTCTCCCATGTGTTTGCAAGCGATAAATGAACAGTCTGAATGAATCCATGCTGTGTGCGTTTAAAAACAATGAGACAGTCATGCTCTGATGATTTGAGGCTCACTTTTATGACTGAGATTGAGGTTGTGTCTAAAGGACTTAGTGTTCTGATTGCCTGCTTTCAGAGGATTCAATTGAGGTTACTTGTTTATGAGTTGAAGGTGGCAAGTTGGCCTGTTTTTCTAACTCTGGTGTTTGAATGAGTAAGCACCTGTCTATGAGGCTGTTCAGGCAGGCTCAGAACAGTGAAGGGGACAGATCACATGCAAAGTGCTGTTTAAGAGACTATTTGGTTATGTTATTCAACCCTTATTTTCCCAGGTAAGTTGACTGAGAACTCATTCTCATTTACGGCAACAACCTGTGGAATAGTTACAGAGGAGGGGGATGATTAGGTGGCCATGATGGTATGAGGGCCAGATTGGGAATTTAGCCAGGACACTGGGGTTAACACCCCTACTATTATGATAAGAGCCATGGGATCTTTACTGACCACTGATGTGGCGTTTACACAGGCAGCCTAATTCAGATATTTTTGTATGCTTACTAATCAGATTAGCTCTGAAAAATATCTGATGTCAAATTAAATTGTATTTGTCACATGCTTCATAAACAACAGGTGTAGCCTAACAGTAAAATGCTTACGGGTCTTTTCCAACAACAAAGATGAAGATAAAAATACAAATACTGACACGAGGAATGAATATACAGTGAATATAATGTTTAAATAAAGATTAAACATAACATTGCTACTATATACAGGGAGTACCAATACCGAGTCAGTGTGCAGGGGTACGAGGTAGTTGAGGTGACTATTCAATGCCTTCAGAAACTATTCACACCCCTTGACGTATTCCACATTTTGTTGCGTTACAGCCTGAATTCAAATAGGATTTTTAAAAAACGTCTCACCCATCTACACACAATAACCCATAATGACAACGTGAATACATGTTTTTAGAAATTTTGGCAAATGTATTGAAAATGAAATGCAGAAATATCTAATTGAAATACTTTGTAGAAGCACCTTTGGTAGAGATTACAGCTGTGCGACTTTCTGGGTGTGTCTCTGTAATAGCTTTCCACACCTGCATTGTGCAACATTTGCACATTATTATTTTAGAAATTCTTCAAGCTCTGTCAAATTGGCTGTTAATCATTGCTAGACAACCATTTTCAGGTCTTACCATAGACTTTCAAATAGATAAGTCAAAACTGTCACTCGGGAACATTCTCTGTCTTCTTGGTAAGTAACTTCAGTGTAAATCTGGCATTGTGAATTAATCTTGCAGTGTCTGATGGAAAACAGACTAAACCAGGTTTTCCTGGTGCTTATCTTCTCACTCTGTCAATTAGGTTAGTATTGTGGATTAACTACAATGTTGATTCATCCTCAGTTTTCTGCTATCACAGCCATTCAATGTTTACTGTTTTAAGTCTGCTTTGGCCTCATGGTGAAATCCCTGAGCAGTTTCCTTCCTCTCCATTAACTCAGTTAGGAAGGACTCCTGTATCTTTGTGACTGGGTGTATTGATACACCACCCAAAGTGTAGTTAATAACTTCACCATGCTCAAAGGGATATTCAATGTCTGCTTTTTAAAAATCTTTACACATCTACCAATAGGTGCCCTTCTTTGCGAGGCATTGGAAAACCTCCTAGGTCTTTGTTGTTGAATCTGTGTTTGAAATGCACTTCTCCACTGAGGGGCCTTACAGATAATTGTATGTATGGGGTACAGAGATGAGGTAGTCATAAAAAATCATGTTAAACACTATTATTGAACACAGAGTGAGTCCATGCAACTTATTATGTGACTTCTTAAGCACATTTTTACTCCAGAATGTATTTAGGCTTACCAGTAACAAAGGGGTTGAATACTTTGACAAGACATTTCAGATTTAAATGTTTTATTAATTTGTAAACATTTAGAAAAACATAATTCCACTTTGACATTATAGGGTATTGTGTGTAGGCCAGTAACAAAACATCTAAATGGAATCTACTGTATTTTAAATTCAGTAATTATGTAGTGTATGTGTGTGTTGGGGTGTAGGTACAGTATGTATGAGTGTGTGGGTAGAGTCCAGTGTGTGTGCGTAGAGTGCAAGAGAGTTAGTGCTAAAAGGGTCAATGCAGATAGTCTGAGTATCCATTTGATTAGCTATTTAGCAGACTTATGGTTTGGGAATAGAAACTGTTCAGGGTCCTGTTGTTTCCAGACTTGGTGCATTGGTACTGCTTGCCTTGCGGTACTATAGCAGAGAGAACAGTCAATGGCATGGGTGTCTGGAATCTTTGAAACATTTTTGGGCCTTCCTCTGACAACGCCTGGAATAGAGGTCCTGGATGGCAGCTCGCCCCCAGTGATGTACAGGGCCTTACTCACCACCCTCTGTAGCGCCTTGCAGTTGGGTGCCTTTCAGTTGCCTTACCAAGTGGTGATGCAGCCAGACAAGATGCTCTCAATGGTATATCTGTATAACTTTTTGAGGATCTGGACACGTTCATTCTTCAGAGCAAGGTTTCCCAAAGTCCCGTCCCCCCCTTCGTTTTGGTTTTTGCCCTAGCACTACACAGCTGATTCAAATGATCAAAGCTTGATGATGAATTTGTTATTTGAATCAGCTGTGTAGTGCTAGGGCAAAAACCAAAATGTGCACCCATTGGGCCCCAGGACCGAGTTTCGGAAACCTTGCCTTAGAGGAACTTGATGTGAAAGGATCTGATGTGATTGGTCAAAATACCAATTAGTGGAAAGCATTTCAGAATGGAGCTCCCTGTGTAAACGCAGCCAGGGAGTCAGGACATCTGTTTAACGTCCCATCCAAAATTGTGAACCCACTTCAGGGTCATGTCTCAAATCACTGCCCTGGGGCATTTTTTAGACCAGAGGAAAGAGTGCCTCCTATCAGCCCTCCAACATTATCTGGTATCCCATCCAGGGACTGACTAGGACCAACCCTGCTTAGCTTCAGAGGCAAACCAGCTGGGAGATGCAGGGTAGTATGCTGTTGTTTCAGTTATTCCTCGCAAAGATCTACACATATTGTAAGTCACATAGGGTCTACTTGTGTCTGGACATTACTGGTATAGCATACCCATTAGCCTACCCAAAATGTTCAGTGATTAAAGTAGCTTTTGTGTATTAGTGAGAAAATGTGTAGTATAATATAGTTACATTTTCTCTGAGTTAATCTAGAGGAGGCTTATGGAAATCTGTTTGAGGCATTTATGTTGAGTAACAGAGACACTGTGTAATAAAAGCTCTATCATTTCTCATTCTATTTGATGCTGATGTAAATGGAATGTACTGCTCTCATGGGCAGATTGAACATGGCATTAGGAAATCAGAATGAACATCAGAATTGACACTACTGTCTCATAAATCCAACGTGATCTCCTTGTCACTGGTCTCCTTGTCACTTTCTAGGGTCACTATGTGACTGAAATGGGTGCATTTCATTGACAGCCAGCCCAGGTGCCTTTTAGGTCAGTATATTGACTTTGACTGAGTATATTGTGTGTGATTGCTCTGTCTCCACTCTAGGAATGGTGTTGGTGCGCACTGAGATGGGTCAGCTGGTGATGGTCCCACAGCAGGCCCTTGCCCAGGCACAGGCCCAAGCCCAGACCCAGGCCCAGAACAACATCTCCCCCCGAACTGCCACCACCACTGCAGGGGCCACCTTCAGAGCAACTACCCTACAGGTAAGAGTTACTACCCCACTGTCACTACCACAGTGTAACATGCCCTTAGTTGTTCAGTGAATCAGTTACACAGAGGGATATATTAATAAAAAAATATGGATTTAGTTAATTACATTGAAAAATACAGTTGCTGAATGTATATATCCTCTGGCTTTTGGGAAACTCATCATTTGATATGCCTTATGATGGAAAGGCCTGCATTGCATTGGATGGTGAAGTGGTAATCTATTTCATAGAAGACTAATCTACACACTGGCCTGCTCTAGGTAGCTAGGTTTTACCATTAGGTATAGTTGTAAAGAATTTGACTGTCAAATGTATGCAGACACATTCCCTGAGGATATCAAAAGAGATGAAGTGGTTATAGCCTGCCACCTAGCTGTCTCTCTGTAGTCTCACTTTACATTACTGAAGCCTCTGAGACAATTGGAATAGATTTATGGTTGTCGTTACACTTTACATTATGTCCTTCTTGTAACTGTAATTGCTGTAGTAACAACATTGTATTTGTATGCGTATAGTGTAAACTGTGATCTGAAACTAGTGAACAAAATATAATCTATCTGACTTACATTATGTCAGTTTAGACATGTTGCATTTGTCAGGTCTTTGCCGATTGAGCTTTTATCCAGAGAGGTCTGTATTTGACACAAACATTAGTATTGTGTTTTTATGTGTAATTATATAGTATTATTTTGATAGAGCAGTAGCTCTGGATTAAGAACCTTATTTGAATGACTCTTCCGGGTCTCCTGTTTTCAAAATTTTATGTGCTGGTAAATATTTCATAGAAATGTGCTTATTATCACCTGTGGAAATGTTATTAATTGCAGTGGCGATTTTAGCATGTCAATCTTGGTGGGGCAAACTTTAAAAATTTTTTTTGCATGCCAGCAAAGCCACTACACAACACTAAACAATACATTAATTGCACTATAAAGGTGACAAACGGTGCCCACAAACTGTTAGGGCCTACATAAAGCTGTCCCAACAGCAGAGCTTTCTTTTCAGCACCATGGAGTGAATCCTTACCGCCGCTACACTTGGCTATCAGCGGAGCCTTGTCTGGCAGCTAAACAGTTAATTCAGTCTCATTTACTGCCTTTTTAAAAAACATAGCTCATATGGCTGACTTGCTTAAACAAATGTGGTTTCTACTGAAAATTGAGATGTACAAACTATGGCATAAGGGAATGATGAGCGGATAAGAGGCAGTCTGTCCTTTCGATTAAGACATTAAAGAGCGCGCTAAAAAGGACATAGTCAATATATCTATTTGTTCAGCACTTTTGAAATGTACAGCGACAGAATTCAGAACATAGGCCTTTCTTACAGTTTCATACACCAAGTCAGAACCATAGAATAAATAAAGGGGGCATATAAACAGACAATGAAATCTCTTACAATATTCAAGGATATTTCTCTAAAACAGGCTATAGGCTCCATGTGCACCACCAGTTATGAGGGGATGTATATTGGCTACTAACAGCTTACTACACAACATACACTTAGTATCACTGTCTTAGCTACAGTATACAGTTGAAGTCGGAAGTTTACATACACCTTAGCCAACTACATTTAAACTTAGTTTTTCCACAATTTCTGACATTTAATTCTAGTAAAAATTCCCTGTCTTAGGTCAGTTAGGATCACCACTTTATTTTAATAATGTGAAATGTCAGAATAATAGTGGAGAGAATGATTTATTTAAGCTTTTATTTATTTCATCACCTTCCCAGTGGTTCAGAAGTTTGCATACACTCAATTAGTATTTGGATAGCATTGCCTTTAAATTGTTTAATTTGGGTCAGACGTTTCGGGTAACCTTCCACAAGCTTCCCACAATAAGTTGGGTGAAATTTGGCCCATTCCTCCCGACAGAGCTGGTGTAACTGAGTCAGGTTTGTAGGCCTCCTTGCTCGAACACGCTTTTTCAGTTCTGCCCACAAATTTTCTATAGGATTGAGGTCAGAGCTTTGTGATGGCCACTCCAATACCTTGACTTTGTTGTCCTTAAGCCATTTTGCAACAACTTTGGAAGTCTGCTTGGGGTCCTTGTCCATTTGGAAGATCCATTTGCGACCAAGCTTCAACTTCCTGACTGATGTCTTGAGATGTTGCTTCAATATATCTACATAATTTTCCATCCTCATGATGCCATCATGCACCTGTCCCTCCTGCAGCAAAGCACCCCCACAACATGATGCTGCCACCCCCGTGCTTCCCGGTTGGGATGGTGTTCTTCAGCTTGCAAGCATCCCCCTTTTCCTCCAAACATAACAATGGTCATTATGGCCAAACAGTTCTATTTTTGTTTCATCAGAACAGAGGACATTTCTCCAAAAAGTACGATCTTTGTCTCCATGTGCAGTTGCAAACCGCAGCCTGGCTTTTTTATGGCAGGTTTTGGAGCAGTGGCTTCTTCCTTGCTGAGCGGCCTTTCAGGTTATGTCAAAATAAGGACTTGTTTTACTGTGGATATAGATACTTTTGGATCTGTTTCCTCCAGCATCTTCACAAGGTCCTTTGCTGTTGTTCTGGGATTGATTTGCACTTTTTGCACCAAAGTACGTTCATCTCTAGGAGACAGAACACAGCCAACACTGAGGTCTTGGCTGATTTCTTTAGATTTTCCCATGATGTCAAGCAAAGAGGCACTGAGTTTGAAGGTAGGCCTTGAATACATCCACAGGTACACCTCCAATTGACTCAAATTATGTCAATTAGCCTATCAGAAGCTTCTAAAGCCATGACATCATTTTCTGGAATTTTCCAAGCTGTTTAAAGGCACAGTCAACTTAGTGTATGTGAACTTCTGACCCACTGGAATTGTGATACAGTGTATTATAAGTGAAAAAATCTGTCTGTAAACAATTGTTGGAAAAATGTATTGTGTCATGCAAGAAGTAGATGTCTTAACCGACTTGCCAAAACTATAGTTTGTTAACAAGAAAATTGTGGAGTGGTTGAAAAACGAGTTTTAATGACTCCAACCTAAGTGTATGTCGACTTCCGAGTTCAACCGTACATATCTCCCAAGGCATATTACATAATTTATGCAGTAGCATACAATACATTTCTGGACTCACCATTGTTGTGCTGTGCTCACTGAACAGGAAGGTGGCGCAGTGTCGGCAAATTATGTCATCAAACTTTGTCATCAAAGTCTGGCATTCTCTGGAATTATGGTGCTTTCAAGACAACTGGGAACTCGGAAAAAAACAAGGTTGAATCATTACGTCAGTGATCTTCAGGTCGGAGCTCTAGAAAGAGGCCCAAGTTCCCAACTTGGAATTCCTGGTTGGATGACCGTTCAAAACTTATTTTTCCCATCTGAGCTCGTTTTTTCCGTGTTCCCAGTTGTCTTGAACTCACTGATGACTGAGATTGTTTTGTTTCCAGTTTCCAGTTGTTTTGAACTCTGCATAAGTCATGCTGCTGGATTGACAGCATGGCCAGTGTATTCAACCTTTTGTGGCCCATGGTATTTCATGTGAATGTTTATCCTTTTAAGCTTGGAAATTAGACCCTTAAACCGAGACTTGGACCACACACCCTCTCCACCGAATAGCAGGCAGAGGAAGTAAAATAGTGATTGCTTTTAAACGCTTGCAGTTAGCCTCTGATTCCTTCCAAACCACTCATTGTTGAATTTGCGATTTACAACTTGTTGTGTAATGTTTATGTCCAATGGGCGATAATCACCGATACGTTTTAGCTATAATTTCTCTTCATATGACAATGATTGAAAAAGATTTGCCAGTAGATTGTCGACGTGATTCATATTGATGACTGCTTGCCTAGCTTGCTATCTAAGATTTTGAAAGTATGATGTTGACATGATCAGTCCAATCAAAGCTATGGTAGATATAGTGTAATGTGATTTGTAAGTCCTTTTATATGTGGCGACCTTGAGCCTTACTTGGATGGGCACTTCATCATGTAAGTCTATGGCAGCACCAAAGGGGGCTTGAACTGCCTTGGTCACCCTGTAGGTTCTGAGGTGACATTGTATCCCATGAGTGACAGAACACTGAGCCAATCACAGTGCAACTAGAGAAGATTACCAACGCCTACCCTCTGTATTTTCTGCTGGCTGCCGCTCCACCACAGAAAAAGCTGAGCAAGGCTGAAACATGCATTTTGGAACTGCCTTACTCAAGAAAGAAAAAAGAGACCATGTGTGTATGCGGCATTATTTTGTTATATATTTTTTTGCATTGTTTGCAAACTGATATGTGACACGTATTAATGGCAAAATAACATGCCAAACAGGCAACTCATTATTTATTTAAAAAATGTGTCATCGCTGATTCATTGTGAAGCTTATTGTATTGAATCGATATTGTATTGTCATATTTTTTTACGACTCTTGTTGGACAACTTGTCAGTAGACGTGTCTGCTGAACTTGACTGTGCTTAACAAAAGTTTATTTTGTATACTCTGTTGTCGAAGTGTCAACTTTCAACAGAAAGGGTTTGTGGAATGGCAATTTGACGCGCCAATATGAGATATCCTGTCTGGTACCTGCAGGCAATAACATATAAATTCCACCAGGGGGCAGCATATCCTTGACATGCACAATTCAGCTGAACAAAAGAGCATTGCAATACCTTTGATTACCGTTGTGTGTCATTTTACCTGTATTTAGCCTCTATTTCTGTGTGATTGCAAGTCAATGGATTGTTACTCATTTGAAAAATAATAGCATTATAAAATAAATATATGAGAATTACAAGGTAAAATGGTAATTGCATTGTAGTAACCTAAGTACGTGTTTGTTACTGGAGGACAACTCAAGACACTATGGTACCAGTATGCCCAGACATGGCATATAATTACTTTCACATGAGCCGTAGAAATTAAGACGGTTATCTTTGAGTTGCTGAACTTGTTACCCTTCTTCCTACCGGTTCATCCTGAGATAAACACTGTAACAAGGTATTGCAGAGTTGGTTGTTATAGTGATTTAGGATCAGAGTGAATCGAAGGTTCAACACTGTCACTGATAGCAGATTAGTGAGCTGCCAGCATTGACATAAACATCAACACATGAAAAGAAGAGGAGCTGGAATATGAAAGGGAATGGTGTTTATTCCTGTGCTCCTCTCCTCTCTGTCAGGCTGTCTGTCTCTCCTGTGACCGTGAGGGAAAACGGAAGGCATTCCGAGCTGAGCTCCTTCCTTCGACAAGTGTTAAATCATTCATCATCCAACTGCCTGATTGATTTAAAAAGCTAACAACGCTTTAGCTGGTGAATGAGAATGTCTTAGGAAGGCATGGTTGGCGGGGTGATGCACCCCCCCCCCCCCCCCCGGCACTTCCCCCCTTGTGAGCCCCATTCTCTTCCCCCCTTGTGAGCCCCATTCTCTTCCCACCTAACTGCACATTCTTTGAGCCCTCAAAACTTTCTGCTAAGGAGAGACTCGGAGGGAGTGGCCCTCTTCATCTAACCCCTTTCCCCTCTTCATACTCCCCTTTCTTGTCTCCCATCTCCCCTCTCTCGGTTGGCCCTGTGTGTGTGTGTGTGTGTCCGTACGTGCGTCATTTAGTGAACCACTGCTGTCATTAGCTGGCCAACTTTCTCGGAGAGAAATAGGTCTCTTCCTACACATTATCTGAAGCAGCCGCTCTGAGTCGACACCAAGCATGTCAATCATCAGACTGACAGCACTTCCACCTGAGAGCTGACCTTAATGTCTCCCTGTTGTTCACTTTGTATATGTATATATAAGTGAGAGCTGAGGGCCAGGGACAGAGGGCCTCATCCCCTCCGACCCCTCCTGGTGTCAAGCCTGGTCCAGGCTGGCAGAGTGGGCTGTATGCCGGTACCGCCATGGGGCACCAGCATGGTACTATGTTACTTAGTGCCCAACCCCAGCCCTCCTATCAGCATGGTACTGTGTTACTTAGTGCCCAGCCACAGCCCTCCTACCAGCATGGTACTGTGTTACTTAGTGCCCAGCCACAGCCCTCCTACCAGCATGGTACTGTGTTACTTAGTGCCCAAACCAAGCCCTCCTACCAGCATGGTACTGTGTTACTTAGTGCCCAGCCACAGCCCTCCTACCAGCATGGTACTGTGTTACTTAGTGCCCAAACCCAGCCTTCCTACCAGCATGGTACTGTGTTACTTAATGCATGGTACTGTGTTACTTAGTGCCCAGCCCCAGCCCTCCTACCAGCATGGTACTGTGTTACTTAGTGTCCAGCCCCAGCCCTCCTATCAGCATGGTACTGTGTTACTTAGTGTCCAGCCCTCCTACCAGCATGGTACTGTGTTACTTAGTGCCCAGCCACAGCCCTCCTACCAGCATGGTACTGTGTTACTTAGTGCCCAAACCCAGCCCTCCTACCAGCATGGTACTGTGTTACTTAGTGCCCAGCCCTCCTACCAGCATGGTACTGTGTTTATTAGTGCCCAAACCCAGCCCTCCTACCAGCATGGACACTGTGTTACTTAGTGCCCAGCCACAGCCTTCCTACCAGCATGGTACTGTGTTACTTAGTGCCCAGCCCCAGCCCTCCTACCAGCATGGTACTGTGTTACTTAGTGCCCAGCCACAGCCCTCCTACCAGCATGGTACTGTGTTACTTAGTGCCCAAACCAGGCCCTCCTACCAGCATCGTACTGTGTTACTTAGTGCCCAGCCCCAGCCATCCTACCATTATGGTACTGTATTACATAGTGCCCAGCCCTCCTACCAGCATGGTACTGTGTTACTTCGTGCCCAGCCACAGCCCTCCTACCAGCATGGTACTGTGTTCCTTAGTGCCCAGCCACAGCCCTCCTACCAGCAATGTACTGTGTTACTTAGTGCCCAGCCACAGCCCTCCTACCAGCATTGTACTGTGTTATTTAGTGCCCAGCCCTCCTACCAGCATGATACTGTGTTACTTAGTGCCCAAACCCAGCCTTCCTACCAGCATGGTACTGTGTTACTTAGTGCCCAAACCCAGCCTTCCTACCAGCATGGTACTGTGTTACTTAGTGCCCAGCCCCAGCCCTCCTACCAGCATGGTACTGTGTTACTTAGTGCCCAGCCACAGCCCTCCTACCAGCATGGTACTGTGTTACTTAGTGCCCAGCCACAGCCCTCCTACCAGCATGGTACTGTGTTACTTAGTGGCCAAACCCATTCCTCCTACCAGCATGGTACTGTGTTACTTAGTACCCAGCCCCAACCCTCCTACCAGCATGGTACTGTGTTACTTAGTGCCCAAACCCAGCCCTCCTACCAGCATGGTACTGTGTTACTTAGTGCCCATCCCCAGCCCTCCTACCAGCATGGTACTGTGTTACTTAGTACCCAGCCCCAGCCCACCTACCAGCATGGTACTGTGTTACTTAGTGCCCAGCCACAGCCCTCCTACCAGCATGGTACTGTGTTACTTAGTGCCCAGCCCCAGCCCTCCTACCAGCATGGTACTGTGTTACTTAGTGCCCAGCCCCAGCCCACCTACCAGCATGGTACTGTGTTACTTAGTGCCCAGCCACAGCCCTCCTACCAGCATGGTACTGTGTTACTTAGTGCCCAGCCACAGCCCTCCTACCAGCATGGTACTGTGTTACTTAGTGCCCAGCCCTCCTACCAGCATGGTACTGTGTTTCTTAGTGCCCATCCCTCCTACCAGCATGGTACTGTGTTACTTAGTGCCCATCCCTCCTACCAGCATGGTACTGTGTTACTTAGTGCCCATCCCTCCTACCAGCATGGTACTGTGTTACTTAGTGCTCAGCCCCAGCCCTCCTACCAGCATGGTACTGTGTTACTTAGTGCTCAGCCCCAGCCCTCCTACCAGCATGGTACTGTGTTACTTAGTGCCCATCCCTCCTACCAGCATGGTACTGTGTTACTTAGTGCTCAGACCCAGCCCTCCTACCAGCATGGTACTGTGTTACTTAGTGCCCATCCCTCCTACCAGCATGGTACTGTGTTACTTAGTGCCCAGCCACAGCCTTCCTACCAGCATGGTACTGTGTTACTTAGTGCCCAGCCCCAGCCTTCCTAACAACATGGTACTGTGTTACTTAGTGCCCAGCCCTCCTACCAGCATGGTACTGTGTTACTTAGTGCCCAAACCCAGCCCTCCAACCAGCATGGTACTGTGTTACTTAGTGCCCAGCCACAGCCTTCCTACCAGCATGGTACTGTGTTCCTTAGTACCCAGCCACAGCCCTCCTACCAGCATGGTACTGTGTTACTTAGTGCCCAAACCCAGCCCTCCTACCAGCATGGTACTGTGTTACTTAGTGCCCAAACCCAGCCTTCCTACCAGCATGGTACTGTGTTACTTATTGCCCAGCCACAGCCCTCCTACCAGCATGGTACTGTGTTACTTAGTGCCCAGCCACAACCCTCCTACCAGCATGGTACTGTGTTACTTAGTGCCCAAACCCAGCCCTCCTACCAGCATGGTACTGTGTTACTTAGTGCCCAGCCACAGCCCTCCTACCAGCATGGTAGTGTGTTACTTAGTGCCCAGCCACAGCCCTCCTACCAGCATTGTACTGTGTTACTTAGTGTCCAGCTCTGCTACCAGCATGGTACTGTGTTACTTAGTGCCCAAACCCATCCTTCCTACCAGCATGGTACTGTGTTACTTAGTGCCCAGCCACAGCCCTCCTACCAGCATGGTACTGTGTTACTTAGTGCCCAAACCCAACCCTCCTATCAGCATGGTACTGTGTTACTTAGTGCCCAGCCCTCCTACCAGCATGGTACTGTGTTACTTAGTGCCCAAACCCAGCCTTCCTACCGGCATGGTACTGTGTTACTTAGTGCCCAAACCCATCCTTCCTACCAGCATGGTACTGTGTTACTTAGTGCCCAGCCAAAGCCCTCCTACCAGCATGGTACTGTGTTACTTAGTGCCCAAACCCAGCCCTCCTACCAGCATGGTACTGTGTTACTTAGTGCCCAGCCACAGCCCTCCTACCAGCATGGTACTGTGTTACTTAGTGCCCAAACCCAGCCCTCCTACCAGCATGGTACTGTGTTACTTAGTGCCCAGCCCCAGCCCTCCTACCAGCATGGTACTGTGTTACTTAGTGCCCAGCCACAGCCCTCCTACCAGCATGGTACTGTGTTACTTAGTGCCCAAACCCAGCCCTCCTACCAGCATGGTACTGTGTTACTTAGTGCCCAGCCCCAGCCCTCCTACCAGCATGGTACTGTGTTACTTAGTGCCCAGCCCCAGCCCTCCTACCAGCATGGTACTGTGTTACTTAGTGCCCAGCCCTCCTACCAGCATGGTACTGTGTTACTTAGTGTCCAGCCCACCTACCAGCATGGTACTGTGTTACTTAGTGCCCAGCCCTCCTACCAGCATGGTACTGTGTTACTTAGTGCCCAAACCCAGCCATCCTATCATTATGGTACTGTGTTACATAGTGCCCAGCCCTCCTACCAGCATGGTACTGTGTTACTTCGTGCCCAGCCACAGCCCTCCTACCAGCATGGTACTGTGTTCCTTAGTGCCCAACCACAGCCCTCCTACCAGCATGGTACTGTGTTACTTAGTGCCCAGTCACAGCCCTCCTACCAGCATTGTACTGTGTTACTTAGTGCCCAGCCCTCCTACCAGCATGGTACTGTGTTACTTAGTGCCCAAACCCAGCCTTCCTACCAGCATGGTACTGTGTTACTTAGTGCCCATCCCGCCTACCAGCATGGTACTGTGTTACTTAGTGCCCAGCCCTTCTACCAGCATGGTACTGTGTTTCTTAGTGCCCATCCCTCCTACCAGCATGGTACTGTGTTACTTAGTGCCCATCCCTCCTACCAGCATGGTACTGTGTTACTTAGTGCCCATACCTCCTACCAGCATGGTACTGTGTTACTTAGTGCCCAGCCCCAGCCTACCTACCAGTATGGTACTGTGTTACTTAGTGCCCATCCCTCCTACCAGCATGGTACTGTGTTACTTAGTGCTCAGCCCCAGCCCTCCTACCAGCATGGTACTGTGTTACTTAGTGCTCAGCCCCAGCCCACCTACCAGCATGGTACTGTGTTACTTAGTGCCCATCCCTCCTACCAGCATGGTACTGTGTTACTTAGTGCTCAGACCCAGCCCTCCTACCAGCATGGTACTGTGTTACTTAGTGCCCATCCCTCCTACCAGCATGGTACTGTGTTACTTAGTGCCCAGCCACAGCCTTCCTACCAGCATGGTACTGTGTTACTTAGTGCCCAGCCCCAGCCTTCCTAACAACATGGTACTGTGTTACTTAGTGCCCAGCCCTCCTACCAGCATGGTACTGTGTTACTTAGTGCCCAAACCCAGCCCTCCAACCAGCATGGTACTGTGTTACTTAGTGCCCAGCCACAGCCTTCCTACCAGCATGGTACTGTGTTCCTTAGTACCCAGCCACAGCCCTCCTACCAGCATGGTACTGTGTTACTTAGTGCCCAAACCCAGCCCTCCTACCAGCATGGTACTGTGTTACTTAGTGCCCAAACCCAGCCTTCCTACCAGCATGGTACTGTGTTACTTAGTGCCCAGCCACAGCCCTCCTACCAGCATGGTACTGTGTTACTTAGTGCCCAGCCACAACCCTCCTACCAGCATGGTACTGTGTTACTTAGTGCCCAAACCCAGCCCTCCTACCAGCATGGTACTGTGTTACTTAGTGCCCAGCCACAGCCCTCCTACCAGCATGGTAGTGTGTTACTTAGTGCCCAGCCACAGCCCTCCTACCAGCATTGTACTGTGTTACTTAGTGTCCAGCTCTGCTACCAGCATGGTACTGTGTTACTTAGTGCCCAAACCCATCCTTCCTACCAGCATGGTACTGTGTTACTTAGTGCCCAGCCACAGCCCTCCTACCAGCATGGTACTGTGTTACTTAGTGCCCAAACCCAACCCTCCTATCAGCATGGTACTGTGTTACTTAGTGCCCAGCCCTCCTACCAGCATGGTACTGTGTTACTTAGTGCCCAAACCCAGCCTTCCTACCGGCATGGTACTGTGTTACTTAGTGCCCAAACCCATCCTTCCTACCAGCATGGTACTGTGTTACTTAGTGCCCAGCCAAAGCCCTCCTACCAGCATGGTACTGTGTTACTTAGTGCCCAAACCCAGCCCTCCTACCAGCATGGTACTGTGTTACTTAGTGCCCAGCCTCAGCCCTCCTACCAGCATGGTACTGTGTTACTTAGTGCCCAAACCCAGCCCTCCTACCAGCATGGTACTGTGTTACTTAGTGCCCAGCCCCAGCCCTCCTACCAGCATGGTACTGTGTTACTTAGTGCCCAGTCCTCCTACCAGCATGGTACTGTGTTACTTAGTGTCCAGCCCACCTACCAGCATGGTACTGTGTTACTTAGTGCCCAGCCCTCCTACCAGCATGGTACTGTGTTACTTAGTGCCCAAACCCAGCCATCCTATCATTATGGTACTGTGTTACATAGTGCCCAGCCCTCCTACCAGCATGGTACTGTGTTACTTCGTGCCCAGCCACAGCCCTCCTACCAGCATGGTACTGTGTTCCTTAGTGCCCAACCACAGCCCTCCTACCAGCATGGTACTGTGTTACTTAGTGCCCAGTCACAGCCCTCCTACCAGCATTGTACTGTGTTACTTAGTGCCCAGCCCTCCTACCAGCATGGTACTGTGTTACTTAGTGCCCAAACCCAGCCTTCCTACCAGCATGGTACTGTGTTACTTAGTGCCCAAACCCAGCCTTCCTACCAGCATGGTACTGTGTTACTTAGTGCCCAGCCCTCCTACCAGCATGGTACTGTGTTACTTAGTGCCCAGCCACAGCCCTCCTACCAGCATGGTACTGTGTTACTTAGTGCCCAGCCACAGCCCTCCTACCAGCATGGTACTGTGTTACTTAGTGCCCAAACCCAGCCCTCCTACCAGCATGGTACTGTGTTACTTAGTGCCCAGCCCCAGCCCTCCTACCAGCATGGTACTGTGTTACTTAGTGCCCAGCCACAGCCCTCCTACCAGCATGGTACTGTGTTACTTTGTGCCCAGCCACAGCCCTCCTACCAGCATGGTACTGTGTTACTTAGTGGCCAAACCCATTCCTCCTACCAGCATGGTACTGTGTTACTTAGTACCCAGCCCCAACCCTCCTACCAGCATGGTACTGTGTTACTTAGTGCTCAAACCCAGCCCTCCTACCAGCATGGTACTGTGTTACTTAGTGCCCAGCCCCAGCCCTCCTACCAGCATGGTACTGTGTTACTTAGTGCCCAGCCCCAGCCCACCTACCAGCATGGTACTGTGTTACTTAGTGCCCAGCCACAGCCCTCCTACCAGCATGGTACTGTGTTACTTAGTGCCCAGCCCCAGCCCTCCTACCAGCATGGTACTGTGTTACTTAGTGCCCAGCCCCAGCCCACCTACCAGCATGGTACTGTGTTACTTAGTGCCCAGCCACAGCCCTCCTACCAGCATGGTACTGTGTTACTTAGTGCCCATCCCGCCTACCAGCATGGTACTGTGTTACTTAGTGCCCAGCCCTCCCACCAGCATGGTACTGTGTTTCTTAGTGCCCATCCCTCCTACCAGCATGGTACTGTGTTACTTAGTGCCCATCCCTCCTACCAGCATGGTACTGTGTTACTTAGTGCCCATCCCTCCTACCAGCATGGTACTGTGTTACTTATTGCCCAGCCCCAGCCTACCTACCAGTATGGTACTGTGTTACTTAGTGCCCATCCCTCCTACCAGCATGGTACTGTGTTACTTAGTGCTCAGCCCCAGCCCTCCTACCAGCATGGTACTGTGTTACTTAGTGCTCAGCCCCAGCCCTCCTACCAGCATGGTACTGTGTTACTTAGTGCTCAGCCCCAGCCCTCCTACCAGCATGGTACTGTGTTACTTAGTGCCCATCCCTCCTACCAGCATGGTACTGTGTTACTTAGTGCTCAGACCCAGCCCTCCTACCAGCATGGTACTGTGTTACTTAGTGCCCATCCCTCCTACCAGCATGGTACTGTGTTACTTAGTGCCCAGCCACAGCCTTCCTACCAGCATGGTACTGTGTTACTTAGTGCCCAGCCCCAGCCCTCCTAACAACATGGTACTGTGTTACTTAGTGCCCAGCCCTCCTACCAACATGGTACTGTGTTACTTAGTACCCAGACACAGCCCTCCTACCAACATGGTACTGTGTTCCTTAGTGCCCAGCCACAGCCCTCCTACCAGCATGGTACTGTGTTACTTAGTGCCCAAACCCAGCCCTCCTACCAGCATGGTACTGTGTTACTTAGTGCCCAAACCCATCCTTCCTACCAGCATGGTACTGTGTTACTTAGTGCCCAGCCACAGCCCTCCTACCAGCATGGTACTGTGTTACTTAGTGCCCAAACCCAACCCTCCTATCAGCATGGTACTGTGTTACTTAGTGCCCAAACCCAGCCCTCCTACCAGCATGGTACTGTGTTACTTAGTGCCCAGCCACAGCCCTCCTACCAGCATGGTACTGTGTTACTTAGTGCCCAAACCCAGCCCTCCTACCAGCATGGTACTGTGTTACTTAGTGCCCAGCCACAGCCCTCCTACCAGCATGGTACTGTGTTACTTAGTGCCCAAACCCAGCCCTCCTACCAGCATGGTACTGTGTTACTTAGTGCCCAGCCCCAGCCCTCCTACCAGCATGGTACTGTGTTACTTAGTGCCCAGCCACAGCCCTCCTACCAGCATGGTACTGTGTTACTTTGTGCCCAGCCACAGCCCTCCTCCCAGCATGGTACTGTGTTACTTAGTGGCCAAACCCATTCCTCCTACCAGCATGGTACTGTGTTACTTAGTGCTCAGACCCAGCCCTCCTACCAGCATGGTACTGTGTTACTTAGTGCCCATCCCTCCTACCAGCATGGTACTGTGTTACTTAGTGCCCAGCCACAGCCTTCCTACCAGCATGGTACTGTGTTACTTAGTGCCCAGCCCCAGCCCTCCTAACAACATGGTACTGTGTTACTTAGTGCCCAGCCCTCCTACCAACATGGTACTGTGTTACTTAGTGCCCAGACACAGCCCTCCTACCAACATGGTACTGTGTTCCTTAGTGCCCAGCCACAGCCCTCCTACCAGCATGGTACTGTGTTACTTAGTGCCCAAACCCAGGCCTCCTACCAGCATGGTACTGTGTTACTTAGTGCCCAAACCCATCCTTCCTACCAGCATGGTACTGTGTTACTTAGTGCCCAGCCACAGCCCTCCTACCAGCATGGTACTGTGTTACTTAGTGCCCAAACCCAACCCTCCTATCAGCATGGTACTGTGTTACTTAGTGCCCAAACCCAGCCCTCCTACCAGCATGGTACTGTGTTACTTAGTGCCCAGCCACAGCCCTCCTACCAGCATGGTACTGTGTTACTTAGTGCCCAAACCCAGCCCTCCTACCAGCATGGTACTGTGTTACTTAGTGCCCAGCCACAGCCCTCCTACCAGCATGGTACTGTGTTACTTAGTGCCCAAACCCAGCCCTCCTACCAGCATGGTACTGTGTTACTTAGTGCCCAGCCCCAGCCCTCCTACCAGCATGGTACTGTGTTACTTAGTGCCCAGCCACAGCCCTCCTACCAGCATGGTACTGTGTTACTTTGTGCCCAGCCACAGCCCTCCTCCCAGCATGGTACTGTGTTACTTAGTGGCCAAACCCATTCCTCCTACCAGCATGGTACTGTGTTACTTAGTACCCAGCCCCAACCCTCCTACCAGCATGGTACTGTGTTACTTAGTGCTCAAACCCAGCCCTCCTACCAGCATGGTACTGTGTTACTTAGTGCCCAGCCCCAGCCCTCCTACCAGCATGGTACTGTGTTACTTAGTGCCCAGCCCCAGCCCACCTACCAGCATGGTACTGTGTTACTTAGTGCCCAGCCACAGCCCTCCTACCAGCATGGTACTGTGTTACTTAGTGCCCAGCCCCAGCCCTCCTACCAGCATGGTACTGTGTTACTTAGTGCCCAGCCCCAGCCCACCTACCAGCATGGTACTGTGTTACTTAGTGCCCAGCCACAGCCCTCCTACCAGCATGGTACTGTGTTACTTAGTGCCCATCCCGCCTACCAGCATGGTACTGTGTTACTTAGTGCCCAGCCCTCCTACCAGCATGGTACTGTGTTTCTTAGTGCCCATCCCTCCTACCAGCATGGTACTGTGTTACTTAGTGCCCAAACCCAGCCTTCCTACCGGCATGGTACTGTGTTACTTAGTGCCCAAACCCATCCTTCCTACCAGCATGGTACTGTGTTACTTAGTGCCCAGCCAAAGCCCTCCTACCAGCATGGTACTGTGTTACTTAGTGCCCAAACCCAGCCCTCCTACCAGCATGGTACTGTGTTACTTAGTGCCCAGCCACAGCCCTCCTACCAGCATGGTACTGTGTTACTTAGTGCCCAAACCCAGCCCTCCTACCAGCATGGTACTGTGTTACTTAGTGCCCAGCCCCAGCCCTCCTACCAGCATGGTACTGTGTTACTTAGTGCCCAGCCACAGCCCTCCTACCAGCATGGTACTGTGTTACTTAGTGCCCAAACCCAGCCCTCCTACCAGCATGGTACTGTGTTACTTAGTGCCCAGCCCCAGCCCTCCTACCAGCATGGTACTGTGTTACTTAGTGCCCAGCCCCAGCCCTCCTACCAGCATGGTACTGTGTTACTTAGTGCCCAGTCCTCCTACCAGCATGGTACTGTGTTACTTAGTGTCCAGCCCACCTACCAGCATGGTACTGTGTTACTTAGTGCCCAGCCCTCCTACCAGCATGGTACTGTGTTACTTAGTGCCCAAACCCAGCCATCCTATCATTATGGTACTGTGTTACATAGTGCCCAGCCCTCCTACCAGCATGGTACTGTGTTACTTCGTGCCCAGCCACAGCCCTCCTACCAGCATGGTACTGTGTTCCTTAGTGCCCAACCACAGCCCTCCTACCAGCATGGTACTGTGTTACTTAGTGCCCAGTCACAGCCCTCCTACCAGCATTGTACTGTGTTACTTAGTGCCCAGCCCTCCTACCAGCATGGTACTGTGTTACTTAGTGCCCAAACCCAGCCTTCCTACCAGCATGGTACTGTGTTACTTAGTGCCCAAACCCAGCCTTCCTACCAGCATGGTACTGTGTTACTTAGTGCCCAGCCCTCCTACCAGCATGGTACTGTGTTACTTAGTGCCCAGCCACAGCCCTCCTACCAGCATGGTACTGTGTTACTTAGTGCCCAGCCACAGCCCTCCTACCAGCATGGTACTGTGTTACTTAGTGCCCAAACCCAGCCCTCCTACCAGCATGGTACTGTGTTACTTAGTGCCCAGCCCCAGCCCTCCTACCAGCATGGTACTGTGTTACTTAGTGCCCAGCCACAGCCCTCCTACCAGCATGGTACTGTGTTACTTTGTGCCCAGCCACAGCCCTCCTACCAGCATGGTACTGTGTTACTTAGTGGCCAAACCCATTCCTCCTACCAGCATGGTACTGTGTTACTTAGTACCCAGCCCCAACCCTCCTACCAGCATGGTACTGTGTTACTTAGTGCTCAAACCCAGCCCTCCTACCAGCATGGTACTGTGTTACTTAGTGCCCAGCCCCAGCCCTCCTACCAGCATGGTACTGTGTTACTTAGTGCCCAGCCCCAGCCCACCTACCAGCATGGTACTGTGTTACTTAGTGCCCAGCCACAGCCCTCCTACCAGCATGGTACTGTGTTACTTAGTGCCCAGCCCCAGCCCTCCTACCAGCATGGTACTGTGTTACTTAGTGCCCAGCCCCAGCCCACCTACCAGCATGGTACTGTGTTACTTAGTGCCCAGCCACAGCCCTCCTACCAGCATGGTACTGTGTTACTTAGTGCCCATCCCGCCTACCAGCATGGTACTGTGTTACTTAGTGCCCAGCCCTCCTACCAGCATGGTACTGTGTTTCTTAGTGCCCATCCCTCCTACCAGCATGGTACTGTGTTACTTAGTGCCCATCCCTCCTACCAGCATGGTACTGTGTTACTTAGTGCCCATCCCTCCTACCAGCATGGTACTGTGTTACTTATTGCCCAGCCCCAGCCTACCTACCAGTATGGTACTGTGTTACTTAGTGCCCATCCCTCCTACCAGCATGGTACTGTGTTACTTAGTGCTCAGCCCCAGCCCTCCTACCAGCATGGTACTGTGTTACTTAGTGCTCAGCCCCAGCCCTCCTACCAGCATGGTACTGTGTTACTTAGTGCTCAGCCCCAGCCCTCCTACCAGCATGGTACTGTGTTACTTAGTGCCCAAACCCAGCCCTCCTACCAGCATGGTACTGTGTTACTTAGTGCCCAGCCCCAGCCCTCCTACCAGCATGGTACTGTGTTACTTAGTGCCCAGCCCCAGCCCTCCTACCAGCATGGTACTGTGTTACTTAGTGCCCAGCCCTCCTACCAGCATGGTACTGTGTTACTTAGTGTCCAGCCCACCTACCAGCATGGTACTGTGTTACTTAGTGCCCAGCCCTCCTACCAGCATGGTACTGTGTTACTTAGTGCCCAAACCCAGCCATCCTATCATTATGGTACTGTGTTACATAGTGCCCAGCCCTCCTACCAGCATGGTACTGTGTTACTTCGTGCCCAGCCACAGCCCTCCTACCAGCATGGTACTGTGTTCCTTAGTGCCCAACCACAGCCCTCCTACCAGCATGGTACTGTGTTACTTAGTGCCCAGTCACAGCCCTCCTACCAGCATTGTACTGTGTTACTTAGTGCCCAGCCCTCCTACCAGCATGGTACTGTGTTACTTAGTGCCCAAACCCAGCCTTCCTACCAGCATGGTACTGTGTTACTTAGTGCCCAGCCCTTCTACCAGCATGGTACTGTGTTTCTTAGTGCCCATCCCTCCTACCAGCATGGTACTGTGTTACTTAGTGCCCATCCCTCCTACCAGCATAGTACTGTGTTACTTAGTGCCCATACCTCCTACCAGCATGGTACTGTGTTACTTAGTGCCCAGCCCCAGCCTACCTACCAGTATGGTACTGTGTTACTTAGTGCCCATCCCTCCTACCAGCATGGTACTGTGTTACTTAGTGCTCAGCCCCAGCCCTCCTACCAGCATGGTACTGTGTTACTTAGTGCTCAGCCCCAGCCCACCTACCAGCATGGTACTGTGTTACTTAGTGCCCATCCCTCCTACCAGCATGGTACTGTGTTACTTAGTGCTCAGACCCAGCCCTCCTACCAGCATGGTACTGTGTTACTTAGTGCCCATCCCTCCTACCAGCATGGTACTGTGTTACTTAGTGCCCAGCCACAGCCTTCCTACCAGCATGGTACTGTGTTACTTAGTGCCCAGCCCCAGCCTTCCTAACAACATGGTACTGTGTTACTTAGTGCCCAGCCCTCCTACCAGCATGGTACTGTGTTACTTAGTGCCCAAACCCAGCCCTCCAACCAGCATGGTACTGTGTTACTTAGTGCCCAGCCACAGCCTTCCTACCAGCATGGTACTGTGTTCCTTAGTACCCAGCCACAGCCCTCCTACCAGCATGGTACTGTGTTACTTAGTGCCCAAACCCAGCCCTCCTACCAGCATGGTACTGTGTTACTTAGTGCCCAAACCCAGCCTTCCTACCAGCATGGTACTGTGTTACTTAGTGCCCAGCCACAGCCCTCCTACCAGCATGGTACTGTGTTACTTAGTGCCCAGCCACAACCCTCCTACCAGCATGGTACTGTGTTACTTAGTGCCCAAACCCAGCCCTCCTACCAGCATGGTACTGTGTTACTTAGTGCCCAGCCACAGCCCTCCTACCAGCATGGTAGTGTGTTACTTAGTGCCCAGCCACAGCCCTCCTACCAGCATTGTACTGTGTTACTTAGTGTCCAGCTCTGCTACCAGCATGGTACTGTGTTACTTAGTGCCCAAACCCATCCTTCCTACCAGCATGGTACTGTGTTACTTAGTGCCCAGCCACAGCCCTCCTACCAGCATGGTACTGTGTTACTTAGTGCCCAAACCCAACCCTCCTATCAGCATGGTACTGTGTTACTTAGTGCCCAGCCCTCCTACCAGCATGGTACTGTGTTACTTAGTGCCCAAACCCAGCCTTCCTACCGGCATGGTACTGTGTTACTTAGTGCCCAAACCCATCCTTCCTACCAGCATGGTACTGTGTTACTTAGTGCCCAGCCAAAGCCCTCCTACCAGCATGGTACTGTGTTACTTAGTGCCCAAACCCAGCCCTCCTACCAGCATGGTACTGTGTTACTTAGTGCCCAGCCACAGCCCTCCTACCAGCATGGTACTGTGTTACTTAGTGCCCAAACCCAGCCCTCCTACCAGCATGGTACTGTGTTACTTAGTGCCCAGCCCCAGCCCTCCTACCAGCATGGTACTGTGTTACTTAGTGCCCAGTCCTCCTACCAGCATGGTACTGTGTTACTTAGTGTCCAGCCCACCTACCAGCATGGTACTGTGTTACTTAGTGCCCAGCCCTCCTACCAGCATGGTACTGTGTTACTTAGTGCCCAAACCCAGCCATCCTATCATTATGGTACTGTGTTACATAGTGCCCAGCCCTCCTACCAGCATGGTACTGTGTTACTTCGTGCCCAGCCACAGCCCTCCTACCAGCATGGTACTGTGTTCCTTAGTGCCCAACCACAGCCCTCCTACCAGCATGGTACTGTGTTACTTAGTGCCCAGTCACAGCCCTCCTACCAGCATTGTACTGTGTTACTTAGTGCCCAGCCCTCCTACCAGCATGGTACTGTGTTACTTAGTGCCCAAACCCAGCCTTCCTACCAGCATGGTACTGTGTTACTTAGTGCCCAAACCCAGCCTTCCTACCAGCATGGTACTGTGTTACTTAGTGCCCAGCCCTCCTACCAGCATGGTACTGTGTTACTTAGTGCCCATCCACAGCCCTCCTACCAGCATGGTACTGTGTTACTTAGTGCCCAAACCCAGCCCTCCTACCAGCATGGTACTGTGTTACTTAGTGCCCAGCCCCAGCCCTCCTACCAGCATGGTACTGTGTTACTTAGTGCCCAGCCACAGCCCTCCTACCAGCATGGTACTGTGTTACTTTGTGCCCAGCCACAGCCCTCCTACCAGCATGGTACTGTGTTACTTAGTGGCCAAACCCATTCCTCCTACCAGCATGGTACTGTGTTACTTAGTACCCAGCCCCAACCCTCCTACCAGCATGGTACTGTGTTACTTAGTGCTCAAACCCAGCCCTCCTACCAGCATGGTACTGTGTTACTTAGTGCCCAGCCCCAGCCCTCCTACCAGCATGGTACTGTGTTACTTAGTGCCCAGCCCCAGCCCACCTACCAGCATGGTACTGTGTTACTTAGTGCCCAGCCACAGCCCTCCTACCAGCATGGTACTGTGTTACTTAGTGCCCAGCCCCAGCCCTCCTACCAGCATGGTACTGTGTTACTTAGTGCCCAGCCCCAGCCCACCTACCAGCATGGTACTGTGTTACTTAGTGCCCAGCCACAGCCCTCCTACCAGCATGGTACTGTGTTACTTAGTGCCCATCCCGCCTACCAGCATGGTACTGTGTTACTTAGTGCCCAGCCCTCCTACCAGCATGGTACTGTGTTTCTTAGTGCCCATCCCTCCTACCAGCATGGTACTGTGTTACTTAGTGCCCATCCCTCCTACCAGCATGGTACTGTGTTACTTAGTGCCCATCCCTCCTACCAGCATGGTACTGTGTTACTTATTGCCCAGCCCCAGCCTACCTACCAGTATGGTACTGTGTTACTTAGTGCCCATCCCTCCTACCAGCATGGTACTGTGTTACTTAGTGCTCAGCCCCAGCCCTCCTACCAGCATGGTACTGTGTTACTTAGTGCTCAGCCCCAGCCCTCCTACCAGCATGGTACTGTGTTACTTAGTGCCCATCCCTCCTACCAGCATGGTACTGTGTTACTTAGTGCTCAGACCCAGCCCTCCTACCAGCATGGTACTGTGTTACTTAGTGCCCATCCCTCCTACCAGCATGGTACTGTGTTACTTAGTGCCCATCCCTCCTACCAGCATGGTACTGTGTTACTTAGTGCCCAGCCACAGCCTTCCTACCAGCATGGTACTGTGTTACTTAGTGCCCAGCCCCAGCCTTCCTAACAACATGGTACTGTGTTACTTAGTGCCCAGCCCTCCTACCAGCATGGTACTGTGTTACTTAGTGCCCAACCCAGCCCTCCAACCAGCATGGTACTGTGTTACTTAGTGCCCAGCCACAGCCTTCCTACCAGCATGGTACTGTGTTCCTTAGTACCCAGCCACAGCCCTCCTACCAGCATGGTACTGTGTTACTTAGTGCCCAAACCCAGCCCTCCTACCAGCATGGTACTGTGTTACTTAGTGCCCAAACCCAGCCTTCCTACCAGCATGGTACTGTGTTACTTATTGCCCAGCCACAGCCCTCCTACCAGCATGGTACTGTGTTACTTAGTGCCCAGCCACAACCCTCCTACCATCATGGTACTGTGTTACTTAGTGCCCAAACCCAGCCCTCCTACCAGCATGGTACTGTGTTACTTAGTGCCCAGCCACAGCCCTCCTACCAGCATGGTAGTGTGTTACTTAGTGCCCAGCCACAGCCCTCCTACCAGCATTGTACTGTGTTACTTAGTGTCCAGCTCTGCTACCAGCATGGTACTGTGTTACTTAGTGCCCAAACCCATCCTTCCTACCAGCATGGTACTGTGTTACTTAGTGCCCAGCCACAGCCCTCCTACCAGCATGGTACTGTGTTACTTAGTGCCCAAACCCAACCCTCCTATCAGCATGGTACTGTGTTACTTAGTGCCCAGCCCTCCTACCAGCATGGTACTGTGTTACTTAGTGCCCAAACCCAGCCTTCCTACCGGCATGGTACTGTGTTACTTAGTGCCCAAACCCATCCTTCCTACCAGCATGGTACTGTGTTACTTAGTGCCCAGCCAAAGCCCTCCTACCAGCATGGTACTGTGTTACTTAGTGCCCAAACCCAGCCCTCCTACCAGCATGGTACTGTGTTACTTAGTGCCCAGCCACAGCCCTCCTACCAGCATGGTACTGTGTTACTTAGTGCCCAAACCCAGCCCTCCTACCAGCATGGTACTGTGTTACTTAGTGCCCAGCCCCAGCCCTCCTACCAGCATGGTACTGTGTTACTTAGTGCCCAGCCACAGCCCTCCTACCAGCATGGTACTGTGTTACTTAGTGCCCAAACCCAGCCCTCCTACCAGCATGGTACTGTGTTACTTAGTGCCCAGCCCCAGCCCTCCTACCAGCATGGTACTGTGTTACTTAGTGCCCAGCCCCAGCCCTCCTACCAGCATGGTACTGTGTTACTTAGTGCCCAGCCCTCCTACCAGCATGGTACTGTGTTACTTAGTGTCCAGCCCACCTACCAGCATGGTACTGTGTTACTTAGTGCCCAGCCCTCCTACCAGCATGGTACTGTGTTACTTAGTGCCCAAACCCAGCCATCCTATCATTATGGTACTGTGTTACATAGTGCCCAGCCCTCCTACCAGCATGGTACTGTGTTACTTCGTGCCCAGCCACAGCCCTCCTACCAGCATGGTACTGTGTTCCTTAGTGCCCAACCACAGCCCTCCTACCAGCATGGTACTGTGTTACTTAGTGCCCAGTCACAGCCCTCCTACCAGCATTGTACTGTGTTACTTAGTGCCCAGCCCTCCTACCAGCATGGTACTGTGTTACTTAGTGCCCAAACCCAGCCTTCCTACCAGCATGGTACTGTGTTACTTAGTGCCCATCCCGCCTACCAGCATGGTACTGTGTTACTTAGTGCCCAGCCCTTCTACCAGCATGGTACTGTGTTTCTTAGTGCCCATCCCTCCTACCAGCATGGTACTGTGTTACTTAGTGCCCATCCCTCCTACCAGCATGGTACTGTGTTACTTAGTGCCCATACCTCCTACCAGCATGGTACTGTGTTACTTAGTGCCCAGCCCCAGCCTACCTACCAGTATGGTACTGTGTTACTTAGTGCCCATCCCTCCTACCAGCATGGTACTGTGTTACTTAGTGCTCAGCCCCAGCCCTCCTACCAGCATGGTACTGTGTTACTTAGTGCTCAGCCCCAGCCCACCTACCAGCATGGTACTGTGTTACTTAGTGCCCATCCCTCCTACCAGCATGGTACTGTGTTACTTAGTGCTCAGACCCAGCCCTCCTACCAGCATGGTACTGTGTTACTTAGTGCCCATCCCTCCTACCAGCATGGTACTGTGTTACTTAGTGCCCAGCCACAGCCTTCCTACCAGCATGGTACTGTGTTACTTAGTGCCCAGCCCCAGCCTTCCTAACAACATGGTACTGTGTTACTTAGTGCCCAGCCCTCCTACCAGCATGGTACTGTGTTACTTAGTGCCCAAACCCAGCCCTCCAACCAGCATGGTACTGTGTTACTTAGTGCCCAGCCACAGCCTTCCTACCAGCATGGTACTGTGTTCCTTAGTACCCAGCCACAGCCCTCCTACCAGCATGGTACTGTGTTACTTAGTGCCCAAACCCAGCCCTCCTACCAGCATGGTACTGTGTTACTTAGTGCCCAAACCCAGCCTTCCTACCAGCATGGTACTGTGTTACTTAGTGCCCAGCCACAGCCCTCCTACCAGCATGGTACTGTGTTACTTAGTGCCCAGCCACAACCCTCCTACCAGCATGGTACTGTGTTACTTAGTGCCCAAACCCAGCCTCCTACCAGCATGGTACTGTGTTACTTAGTGCCCAGCCACAGCCCTCCTACCAGCATGGTAGTGTGTTACTTAGTGCCCAGCCACAGCCCTCCTACCAGCATTGTACTGTGTTACTTAGTGTCCAGCTCTGCTACCAGCATGGTACTGTGTTACTTAGTGCCCAAACCCATCCTTCCTACCAGCATGGTACTGTGTTACTTAGTGCCCAGCCACAGCCCTCCTACCAGCATGGTACTGTGTTACTTAGTGCCCAAACCCAACCCTCCTATCAGCATGGTACTGTGTTACTTAGTGCCCAGCCCTCCTACCAGCATGGTACTGTGTTACTTAGTGCCCAAACCCAGCCTTCCTACCGGCATGGTACTGTGTTACTTAGTGCCCAAACCCATCCTTCCTACCAGCATGGTACTGTGTTACTTAGTGCCCAGCCAAAGCCCTCCTACCAGCATGGTACTGTGTTACTTAGTGCCCAAACCCAGCCCTCCTACCAGCATGGTACTGTGTTACTTAGTGCCCAGCCACAGCCCTCCTACCAGCATGGTACTGTGTTACTTAGTGCCCAAACCCAGCCCTCCTACCAGCATGGTACTGTGTTACTTAGTGCCCAGCCCCAGCCCTCCTACCAGCATGGTACTGTGTTACTTAGTGCCCAGTCCTCCTACCAGCATGGTACTGTGTTACTTAGTGTCCAGCCCACCTACCAGCATGGTACTGTGTTACTTAGTGCCCAGCCCTCCTACCAGCATGGTACTGTGTTACTTAGTGCCCAAACCCAGCCATCCTATCATTATGGTACTGTGTTACATAGTGCCCAGCCCTCCTACCAGCATGGTACTGTGTTACTTCGTGCCCAGCCACAGCCCTCCTACCAGCATGGTACTGTGTTCCTTAGTGCCCAACCACAGCCCTCCTACCAGCATGGTACTGTGTTACTTAGTGCCCAGTCACAGCCCTCCTACCAGCATTGTACTGTGTTACTTAGTGCCCAGCCCTCCTACCAGCATGGTACTGTGTTACTTAGTGCCCAAACCCAGCCTTCCTACCAGCATGGTACTGTGTTACTTAGTGCCCAAACCCAGCCTTCCTACCAGCATGGTACTGTGTTACTTAGTGCCCAGCCCTCCTACCAGCATGGTACTGTGTTACTTAGTGCCCAGCCACAGCCCTCCTACCAGCATGGTACTGTGTTACTTAGTGCCCAGCCACAGCCCTCCTACCAGCATGGTACTGTGTTACTTAGTGCCCAAACCCAGCCCTCCTACCAGCATGGTACTGTGTTACTTAGTGCCCAGCCCCAGCCCTCCTACCAGCATGGTACTGTGTTACTTAGTGCCCAGCCACAGCCCTCCTACCAGCATGGTACTGTGTTACTTTGTGCCCAGCCACAGCCCTCCTACCAGCATGGTACTGTGTTACTTAGTGGCCAAACCCATTCCTCCTACCAGCATGGTACTGTGTTACTTAGTACCCAGCCCCAACCCTCCTACCAGCATGGTACTGTGTTACTTAGTGCTCAAACCCAGCCCTCCTACCAGCATGGTACTGTGTTACTTAGTGCCCAGCCCCAGCCCTCCTACCAGCATGGTACTGTGTTACTTAGTGCCCAGCCCCAGCCCACCTACCAGCATGGTACTGTGTTACTTAGTGCCCAGCCACAGCCCTCCTACCAGCATGGTACTGTGTTACTTAGTGCCCAGCCCCAGCCCTCCTACCAGCATGGTACTGTGTTACTTAGTGCCCAGCCCCAGCCCACCTACCAGCATGGTACTGTGTTACTTAGTGCCCAGCCACAGCCCTCCTACCAGCATGGTACTGTGTTACTTAGTGCCCATCCCGCCTACCAGCATGGTACTGTGTTACTTAGTGCCCAGCCCTCCCACCAGCATGGTACTGTGTTTCTTAGTGCCCATCCCTCCTACCAGCATGGTACTGTGTTACTTAGTGCCCATCCCTCCTACCAGCATGGTACTGTGTTACTTAGTGCCCATCCCTCCTACCAGCATGGTACTGTGTTACTTATTGCCCAGCCCCAGCCTACCTACCAGTATGGTACTGTGTTACTTAGTGCCCATCCCTCCTACCAGCATGGTACTGTGTTACTTAGTGCTCAGCCCCAGCCCTCCTACCAGCATGGTACTGTGTTACTTAGTGCTCAGCCCCAGCCCTCCTACCAGCATGGTACTGTGTTACTTAGTGCTCAGCCCCAGCCCTCCTACCAGCATGGTACTGTGTTACTTAGTGCCCATCCCTCCTACCAGCATGGTACTGTGTTACTTAGTGCTCAGACCCAGCCCTCCTACCAGCATGGTACTGTGTTACTTAGTGCCCATCCCTCCTACCAGCATGGTACTGTGTTACTTAGTGCCCAGCCACAGCCTTCCTACCAGCATGGTACTGTGTTACTTAGTGCCCCAGCCCCAGCCCTCCTAACAACATGGTACTGTGTTACTTAGTGCCCAGCCCTCCTACCAACATGGTACTGTGTTACTTAGTACCCAGACACAGCCCTCCTACCAACATGGTACTGTGTTCCTTAGTGCCCAGCCACAGCCCTCCTACCAGCATGGTACTGTGTTACTTAGTGCCCAAACCCAGCCCTCCTACCAGCATGGTACTGTGTTACTTAGTGCCCAAACCCATCCTTCCTACCAGCATGGTACTGTGTTACTTAGTGCCCAGCCACAGCCCTCCTACCAGCATGGTACTGTGTTACTTAGTGCCCAAACCCAACCCTCCTATCAGCATGGTACTGTGTTACTTAGTGCCCAAACCCAGCCCTCCTACCAGCATGGTACTGTGTTACTTAGTGCCCAGCCACAGCCCTCCTACCAGCATGGTACTGTGTTACTTAGTGCCCAAACCCAGCCCTCCTACCAGCATGGTACTGTGTTACTTAGTGCCCAGCCACAGCCCTCCTACCAGCATGGTACTGTGTTACTTAGTGCCCAAACCCAGCCCTCCTACCAGCATGGTACTGTGTTACTTAGTGCCCAGCCCCAGCCCTCCTACCAGCATGGTACTGTGTTACTTAGTGCCCAGCCACAGCCCTCCTACCAGCATGGTACTGTGTTACTTTGTGCCCAGCCACAGCCCTCCTCCCAGCATGGTACTGTGTTACTTAGTGGCCAAACCCATTCCTCCTACCAGCATGGTACTGTGTTACTTAGTGCTCAGACCCAGCCCTCCTACCAGCATGGTACTGTGTTACTTAGTGCCCATCCCTCCTACCAGCATGGTACTGTGTTACTTAGTGCCCAGCCACAGCCTTCCTACCAGCATGGTACTGTGTTACTTAGTGCCCAGCCCCAGCCCTCCTAACAACATGGTACTGTGTTACTTAGTGCCCAGCCCCTCCTACCAACATGGTACTGTGTTACTTAGTGCCCAGACCCAGCCCTCCTACCAGCATGGTACTGTGTTACTTAGTGCCCAGCCACAGCCCTCCTACCAGCATGGTACTGTGTTACTTAGTGCCCAGCCCAGCCCTCCTACCAGCATGGTACTGTGTTACTTAGTGCCCATCCCTCCTACCAGCATGGTACTGTGTTACTTAGTGCCCAGCCACAGCCTTCCTACCAGCATGGTACTGTGTTACTTAGTGCCCAGCCCCAGCCCTCCTACCAGCATGGTACTGTGTTACTTAGTGCCCAGCCCTCCTACCAGCATGGTACTGTGTTACTTAGTGCCCAGACACAGCCCTCCTACCAGCATGGTACTGTGTTACTTAGTGCCCAGCCACAGCCCTCCTACCAGCATGGTACTGTGTTACTTAGTGCCCAACCCAGCCCTCCTACCAGCATGGTACTGTGTTACTTAGTGCCCAAACCCAGCCCTCCTACCAGCATGGTACTGTGTTACTTAGTGCCCAGCCACAGCCCTCCTACCAGCATGGTACTGTGTTACTTAGTGCCCAAACCCAGCCCTCCTACCAGCATGGTACTGTGTTACTTAGTGCCCAAACCCAGCCCTCCTACCAGCATGGTACTGTGTTACTTAGTGCCCAGCCACAGCCCTCCTACCAGCATGGTACTGTGTTACTTAGTGCCCAAACCCAGCCCTCCTACCAGCATGGTACTGTGTTACTTAGTGCCCAGCCACAGCCCTCCTACCAGCATGGTACTGTGTTACTTAGTGCCCAAACCCAGCCCTCCTACCAGCATGGTACTGTGTTACTTAGTGCCCAGCCCCAGCCCTCCTACCAGCATGGTACTGTGTTACTTAGTGCCCAGCCACAGCCCTCCTACCAGCATGGTACTGTGTTACTTAGTGCCCAGCCCAGCCCTCCTACCAGCATGGTACTGTGTTACTTAGTGCCCAACCCAGCCCTCCTACCAGCATGGTACTGTGTTACTTAGTGCCCAGCCCAGCCCTCCTACCAGCATGGTACTGTGTTACTTAGTGCCCATCCCTCCTACCAGCATGGTACTGTGTTACTTAGTGCCCAGCCCAGCCCTCCTACCAGCATGGTACTGTGTTACTTAGTGCCCAGCCCCAGCCCTCCTACCAGCATGGTACTGTGTTACTTAGTGCCCAGCCCTCCTACCAGCATGGTACTGTGTTACTTAGTGCCCAGACACAGCCCTCCTACCAGCATGGTACTGTGTTACTTAGTGCCCAGCCACAGCCCTCCTACCAGCATGGTACTGTGTTACTTAGTGCCCAACCCAGCCCTCCTACCAGCATGGTACTGTGTTACTTAGTGCCCAAACCCAGCCTTCCTACCAGCATGGTACTGTGTTACTTAGTGCCCAGCCACAGCCCTCCTACCAGCATGGTACTGTGTTACTTAGTGCCCAAACCCAGCCCTCCTACCAGCATGGTACTGTGTTACTTAGTGCCCAAACCCAGCCCTCCTACCAGCATGGTACTGTGTTACTTAGTGCCCAGCCACAGCCCTCCTACCAGCATGGTACTGTGTTACTTAGTGCCCAACCCAGCCCTCCTACCAGCATGGTACTGTGTTACTTAGTGCCCAGCCACAGCCCTCCTACCAGCATGGTACTGTGTTACTTAGTGCCCAAACCCAGCCCTCCTACCAGCATGGTACTGTGTTACTTAGTGCCCAGCCCCAGCCCTCCTACCAGCATGGTACTGTGTTACTTAGTGCCCAGCCACAGCCCTCCTACCAGCATGGTACTGTGTTACTTAGTGCCCAGCCACAGCCCTCCTACCAGCATGGTACTGTGTTACTTAGTGGCCAAACCCAGCCCTCCTACCAGCATGGTACTGTGTTACTTAGTGCCCAGCCCCAACCCTCCTACCAGCATGGTACTGTGTTACTTAGTGCTCAAACCCAGCCCTCCTACCAGCATGGTACTGTGTTACTTAGTGCCCAGCCCCAGCCCTCCTACCAGCATGGTACTGTGTTACTTAGTGCCCAGCCCCAGCCCTCCTACCAGCATGGTACTGTGTTACTTAGTGCCCAGCCACAGCCCTCCTACCAGCATGGTACTGTGTTACTTAGTGCCCAGCCCCAGCCCTCCTACCAGCATGGTACTGTGTTACTTAGTGCCCAGCCCCAGCCCACCTACCAGCATGGTACTGTGTTACTTAGTGCCCAGCCACAGCCCTCCTACCAGCATGGTACTGTGTTACTTAGTGCCCATCCCGCCTACCAGCATGGTACTGTGTTACTTAGTGCCCAGCCCTCCTACCAGCATGGTACTGTGTTACTTAGTGCCCATCCCTCCTACCAGCATGGTACTGTGTTACTTAGTGCCCAAACCCAGCCTCCTACCAGCATGGTACTGTGTTACTTAGTGCCCAACCCATCCTTCCTACCAGCATGGTACTGTGTTACTTAGTGCCCAGCCAAAGCCCTCCTACCAGCATGGTACTGTGTTACTTAGTGCCCAAACCCAGCCCTCCTACCAGCATGGTACTGTGTTACTTAGTGCCCAGCCACAGCCCTCCTACCAGCATGGTACTGTGTTACTTAGTGCCCAAACCCAGCCCTCCTACCAGCATGGTACTGTGTTACTTAGTGCCCAGCCCCAGCCCTCCTACCAGCATGGTACTGTGTTACTTAGTGCCCAGCCACAGCCCTCCTACCAGCATGGTACTGTGTTACTTAGTGCCCAAACCCAGCCCTCCTACCAGCATGGTACTGTGTTACTTAGTGCCCAGCCCCAGCCCTCCTACCAGCATGGTACTGTGTTACTTAGTGCCCAGCCCCAGCCCTCCTACCAGCATGGTACTGTGTTACTTAGTGCCCAGCCCTCCTACCAGCATGGTACTGTGTTACTTAGTGCCCAGCCCTCCTACCAGCATGGTACTGTGTTACTTAGTGCCCAGCCCACCTACCAGCATGGTACTGTGTTACTTAGTGCCCAACCCAGCCTCCTACCAGCATGGTACTGTGTTACTTAGTGCCCAGCCCTCCTACCAGCATGGTACTGTGTTACTTAGTGCCCAGCCACAGCCCTCCTACCAGCATGGTACTGTGTTACTTAGTGCCCACCACAGCCCTCCTACCAGCATGGTACTGTGTTACTTAGTGCCCAGTCACAGCCCTCCTACCAGCATGGTACTGTGTTACTTAGTGCCCAGCCCTCCTACCAGCATGGTACTGTGTTACTTAGTGCCCAAACCCAGCCTTCCTACCAGCATGGTACTGTGTTACTTAGTGCCCAACCCAGCCTTCCTACCAGCATGGTACTGTGTTACTTAGTGCCCAGCCCTCCTACCAGCATGGTACTGTGTTACTTAGTGCCCAGCCACAGCCCTCCTACCAGCATGGTACTGTGTTACTTAGTGCCCAGCCACAGCCCTCCTACCAGCATGGTACTGTGTTACTTAGTGCCCAAACCCAGCCCTCCTACCAGCATGGTACTGTGTTACTTAGTGCCCAGCCCCAGCCCTCCTACCAGCATGGTACTGTGTTACTTAGTGCCCAGCCACAGCCCTCCTACCAGCATGGTACTGTGTTACTTAGTGCCCAGCCACAGCCCTCCTACCAGCATGGTACTGTGTTACTTAGTGCCAAACCCATTCCTCCTACCAGCATGGTACTGTGTTACTTAGTGCCCCAACCCTCCTACCAGCATGGTACTGTGTTACTTAGTGCTCAGCCCAGCCCTCCTACCAGCATGGTACTGTGTTACTTAGTGCCCAGCCCCAGCCCTCCTACCAGCATGGTACTGTGTTACTTAGTGCCCAGCCCAGCCCTCCTACCAGCATGGTACTGTGTTACTTAGTGCCCAGCCACAGCCCTCCTACCAGCATGGTACTGTGTTACTTAGTGCCCAGCCCCAGCCCTCCTACCAGCATGGTACTGTGTTACTTAGTGCCCAGCCCAGCCCTCCTACCAGCATGGTACTGTGTTACTTAGTGCCCAGCCACAGCCCTCCTACCAGCATGGTACTGTGTTACTTAGTGCCCATCCCGCCTACCAGCATGGTACTGTGTTACTTAGTGCCCAGCCCTCCTACCAGCATGGTACTGTGTTACTTAGTGCCCAGCCCTCCTACCAGCATGGTACTGTGTTACTTAGTGCCCAGCCCTCCTACCAGCATGGTACTGTGTTACTTAGTGCCCATCCCTCCTCCCAGCATGGTACTGTGTTACTTAGTGCCCAGCCCAGCCCTCCTACCAGCATGGTACTGTGTTACTTAGTGCCCAGCCCTCCTACCAGCATGGTACTGTGTTACTTAGTGCCCAGCCCAGCCCTCCTACCAGCATGGTACTGTGTTACTTAGTGCCCAGCCCAGCCCTCCTACCAGCATGGTACTGTGTTACTTAGTGCCCAGCCCCAGCCCTCCTACCAGCATGGTACTGTGTTACTTAGTGCCCAACCCTCCCTCCTACCAGCATGGTACTGTGTTACTTAGTGCCCAGCCCAGCCCTCCTACCAGCATGGTACTGTGTTACTTAGTGCCCAGCCCAGCCCTCCTACCAGCATGGTACTGTGTTACTTAGTGCCCAGCCCTCCTACCAGCATGGTACTGTGTTACTTAGTGCCCAGCCCTCCTACCAGCATGGTACTGTGTTACTTAGTGCCCAGCCCTCCTACCAGCATGGTACTGTGTTACTTAGTGCCCAAACCCAGCCCTCCTACCAGCATGGTACTGTGTTACTTAGTGCCCAGCCCCAGCCCTCCTACCAGCATGGTACTGTGTTACTTAGTGCCCAGTCCTCCTACCAGCATGGTACTGTGTTACTTAGTGCCCAGCCCACCCTACCAGCATGGTACTGTGTTACTTAGTGCCCAGCCCTCCTACCAGCATGGTACTGTGTTACTTAGTGCCCAAACCCAGCCATCCTACCAGCATGGTACTGTGTTACTTAGTGCCCAGCCCTCCTACCAGCATGGTACTGTGTTACTTAGTGCCACAGCCCTCCTACCAGCATGGTACTGTGTTCCTTAGTGCCCACCACAGCCCTCCTACCAGCATGGTACTGTGTTACTTAGTGCCCAGCCAGCCCTCCTACCAGCATGGTACTGTGTTACTTAGTGCCCAGCCCTCCTACCAGCATGGTACTGTGTTACTTAGTGCCCAAACCCAGCCTCCTACCAGCATGGTACTGTGTTACTTAGTGCCCAAACCAGCCTTCCTACCAGCATGGTACTGTGTTACTTAGTGCCCAGCCCTCCTACCAGCATGGTACTGTGTTACTTAGTGCCCAGCCACAGCCCTCCTACCAGCTGTGTTATGGTGCCCACTGTGTTACTTAGTGCCCAAACCCAGCCCTCCTACCAGCATGGTACTGTGTTACTTAGTGCCCAGCCCCAGCCCTCCTACCAGCATGGTACTGTGTTACTTAGTGCCCAGCCACAGCCCTCCTACCAGCATGGTACTGTGTTACTTAGTGCCCAGCCACAGCCCTCCTACCAGCATGGTACTGTGTTACTTAGTGGCCAAACCCATTCCTCCTACCAGCATGGTACTGTGTTACTTAGTACCCAGCCCCAACCCTCCTACCAGCATGGTACTGTGTTACTTAGTGCTCAAACCAGCCCTCCTACCAGCATGGTACTGTGTTACTTAGTGCCCAGCCCCAGCCCTCCTACCAGCATGGTACTGTGTTACTTAGTGCCCAGCCCCAGCCCTCCTACCAGCATGGTACTGTGTTACTTAGTGCCCAGCCACAGCCCTCCTACCAGCATGGTACTGTGTTACTTAGTGCCCAGCCCCAGCCCTCCTACCAGCATGGTACTGTGTTACTTAGTGCCCAGCCCCAGCCCTCCTACCAGCATGGTACTGTGTTACTTAGTGCCCAGCCACAGCCCTCCTACCAGCATGGTACTGTGTTACTTAGTGCCCATCCCAGCCTACCAGCATGGTACTGTGTTACTTAGTGCCCAGCCCTCCTACCAGCATGGTACTGTGTTACTTAGTGCCCATCCCTCCTACCAGCATGGTACTGTGTTACTTAGTGCCCATCCCTCCTACCAGCATGGTACTGTGTTACTTAGTGCCCAGCCCTCCTACCAGCATGGTACTGTGTTACTTAGTGCCCAGCCCCAGCCTACCTACCAGCATGGTACTGTGTTACTTAGTGCCCATCCCTCCTACCAGCATGGTACTGTGTTACTTAGTGCCCAGCCCCAGCCCTCCTACCAGCATGGTACTGTGTTACTTAGTGCCAGCCCCAGCCCTCCTACCAGCATGGTACTGTGTTACTTAGTGCCCATCCCTCCTACCAGCATGGTACTGTGTTACTTAGTGCCCAGCCACAGCCCTCCTACCAGCATGGTACTGTGTTACTTAGTGCCCAGCCCCAGCCCTCCTACCAGCATGGTACTGTGTTACTTAGTGCCCAGCCCTCCTACCAGCATGGTACTGTGTTACTTAGTGCCCAGACACAGCCCTCCTACCAGCATGGTACTGTGTTACTTAGTGCCCAGCCACAGCCCTCCTACCAGCATGGTACTGTGTTACTTAGTGCCCAAACCCAGCCCTCCTACCAGCATGGTACTGTGTTACTTAGTGCCCAAACCCAGCCTTCCTACCAGCATGGTACTGTGTTACTTAGTGCCCAGCCACAGCCCTCCTACCAGCATGGTACTGTGTTACTTAGTGCCCAAACCCAGCCCTCCTACCAGCATGGTACTGTGTTACTTAGTGCCCAAACCCAGCCCTCCTACCAGCATGGTACTGTGTTACTTAGTGCCCAGCCACAGCCCTCCTACCAGCATGGTACTGTGTTACTTAGTGCCCAAACCCAGCCCTCCTACCAGCATGGTACTGTGTTACTTAGTGCCCAGCCACAGCCCTCCTACCAGCATGGTACTGTGTTACTTAGTGCCCAAACCCAGCCCTCCTACCAGCATGGTACTGTGTTACTTAGTGCCCAGCCCCAGCCCTCCTACCAGCATGGTACTGTGTTACTTAGTGCCCAGCCCAGCCCTCCTACCAGCATGGTACTGTGTTACTTAGTGCCCAACCCAGCCCTCCTACCAGCATGGTACTGTGTTACTTAGTGCCCAGCCCAGCCCTCCTACCAGCATGGTACTGTGTTACTTAGTGCCCAGCCCTCCTACCAGCATGGTACTGTGTTACTTAGTGCCCAGCCACAGCCCTCCTACCAGCATGGTACTGTGTTACTTAGTGCCCAGCCCTCCTACCAGCATGGTACTGTGTTACTTAGTGCCCAGACACAGCCCTCCTACCAGCATGGTACTGTGTTACTTAGTGCCCAGCCACAGCCCTCCTACCAGCATGGTACTGTGTTACTTAGTGCCCAGCCCAGCCCTCCTACCAGCATGGTACTGTGTTACTTAGTGCCCAAACCCAGCCTCCTACCAGCATGGTACTGTGTTACTTAGTGCCCAGCCACAGCCCTCCTACCAGCATGGTACTGTGTTACTTAGTGCCCAAACCCAGCCCTCCTACCAGCATGGTACTGTGTTACTTAGTGCCCAAACCCAGCCCTCCTACCAGCATGGTACTGTGTTACTTAGTGCCCAGCCACAGCCCTCCTACCAGCATGGTACTGTGTTACTTAGTGCCCAAACCCAGCCCTCCTACCAGCATGGTACTGTGTTACTTAGTGCCCAGCCACAGCCCTCCTACCAGCATGGTACTGTGTTACTTAGTGCCCAAACCAGCCCTCCTACCAGCATGGTACTGTGTTACTTAGTGCCCAGCCCCAGCCCTCCTACCAGCATGGTACTGTGTTACTTAGTGCCCAGCCACAGCCCTCCTACCAGCATGGTACTGTGTTACTTAGTGCCCAGCCACAGCCCTCCTACCAGCATGGTACTGTGTTACTTAGTGCCAAACCCAGCCTCCTACCAGCATGGTACTGTGTTACTTAGTGCCCAGCCCCAGCCCTCCTACCAGCATGGTACTGTGTTACTTAGTGCCCAAACCCAGCCCTCCTACCAGCATGGTACTGTGTTACTTAGTGCCCAGCCCCAGCCCTCCTACCAGCATGGTACTGTGTTACTTAGTGCCCAGCCCCAGCCCTCCTACCAGCATGGTACTGTGTTACTTAGTGCCCAGCCACAGCCCTCCTACCAGCATGGTACTGTGTTACTTAGTGCCCAGCCCTCCTACCAGCATGGTACTGTGTTACTTAGTGCCCAGCCCTCCTACCAGCATGGTACTGTGTTACTTAGTGCCCATCCCTCCTACCAGCATGGTACTGTGTTACTTAGTGCCCAAACCCAGCCTTCCTACCAGCATGGTACTGTGTTACTTAGTGCCCAAACCCTCCTTCCTACCAGCATGGTACTGTGTTACTTAGTGCCCAGCCAAGCCCTCCTACCAGCATGGTACTGTGTTACTTAGTGCCCAAACCCAGCCCTCCTACCAGCATGGTACTGTGTTACTTAGTGCCCAGCCACAGCCCTCCTACCAGCATGGTACTGTGTTACTTAGTGCCCAAACCCAGCCCTCCTACCAGCATGGTACTGTGTTACTTAGTGCCCAGCCCCAGCCCTCCTACCAGCATGGTACTGTGTTACTTAGTGCCCAGCCACAGCCCTCCTACCAGCATGGTACTGTGTTACTTAGTGCCCAAACCCAGCCCTCCTACCAGCATGGTACTGTGTTACTTAGTGCCCAGCCCCAGCCCTCCTACCAGCATGGTACTGTGTTACTTAGTGCCCAGCCCCAGCCCTCCTACCAGCATGGTACTGTGTTACTTAGTGCCCAGCCCAGCCCTCCTACCAGCATGGTACTGTGTTACTTAGTGCCCAGCCCACCTACCAGCATGGTACTGTGTTACTTAGTGCCCAGCCCTCCTACCAGCATGGTACTGTGTTACTTAGTGCCCAAACCCAGCCATCCTACCAGCATGGTACTGTGTTACTTAGTGCCCAGCCCTCCTACCAGCATGGTACTGTGTTACTTAGTGCCCAGCCACAGCCCTCCTACCAGCATGGTACTGTGTTACTTAGTGCCCAACCACAGCCCTCCTACCAGCATGGTACTGTGTTACTTAGTGCCCAGTCACAGCCCTCCTACCAGCATGGTACTGTGTTACTTAGTGCCCAGCCCTCCTACCAGCATGGTACTGTGTTACTTAGTGCCCAAACCCAGCCCTCCTACCAGCATGGTACTGTGTTACTTAGTGCCCAAACCCAGCCTTCCTACCAGCATGGTACTGTGTTACTTAGTGCCCAGCCCTCCTACCAGCATGGTACTGTGTTACTTAGTGCCCAGCCACAGCCCTCCTACCAGCATGGTACTGTGTTACTTAGTGCCCAGCCACAGCCCTCCTACCAGCATGGTACTGTGTTACTTAGTGCCCAAACCCAGCCCTCCTACCAGCATGGTACTGTGTTACTTAGTGCCCAGCCCCAGCCCTCCTACCAGCATGGTACTGTGTTACTTAGTGCCCAGCCACAGCCCTCCTACCAGCATGGTACTGTGTTACTTTGTGCCCAGCCACAGCCCTCCTACCAGCATGGTACTGTGTTACTTAGTGGCCAAACCCATTCCTCCTACCAGCATGGTACTGTGTTACTTAGTGCCCAGCCCCAACCCTCCTACCAGCATGGTACTGTGTTACTTAGTGCTCAAACCCAGCCCTCCTACCAGCATGGTACTGTGTTACTTAGTGCCCAGCCCCAGCCCTCCTACCAGCATGGTACTGTGTTACTTAGTGCCCAGCCCCAGCCCACCTACCAGCATGGTACTGTGTTACTTAGTGCCCAGCCACAGCCCTCCTACCAGCATGGTACTGTGTTACTTAGTGCCCAGCCCAGCCCTCCTACCAGCATGGTACTGTGTTACTTAGTGCCCAGCCCCAGCCCACCTACCAGCATGGTACTGTGTTACTTAGTGCCCAGCCACAGCCCTCCTACCAGCATGGTACTGTGTTACTTAGTGCCCATCCCGCCTACCAGCATGGTACTGTGTTACTTAGTGCCCAGCCCTCCTACCAGCATGGTACTGTGTTACTTAGTGCCCATCCCTCCTACCAGCATGGTACTGTGTTACTTAGTGCCCATCCCTCCTACCAGCATGGTACTGTGTTACTTAGTGCCCATCCCTCCTACCAGCATGGTACTGTGTTACTTAGTGCCCAGCCCCAGCCTCCTACCAGCATGGTACTGTGTTACTTAGTGCCCAGCCCAGCCCTCCTACCAGCATGGTACTGTGTTACTTAGTGCCCAGCCCCAGCCCTCCTACCAGCATGGTACTGTGTTACTTAGTGCCCAGCCCTCCTACCAGCATGGTACTGTGTTACTTAGTGCTCAGACCCAGCCCTCCTACCAGCATGGTACTGTGTTACTTAGTGCCCATCCCTCCTACCAGCATGGTACTGTGTTACTTAGTGCCCAGCCACAGCCCTCCTACCAGCATGGTACTGTGTTACTTAGTGCCCAGCCCCAGCCCTCCTACCAGCATGGTACTGTGTTACTTAGTGCCCAGCCCTCCTACCAGCATGGTACTGTGTTACTTAGTGCCCAGACACAGCCCTCCTACCAGCATGGTACTGTGTTACTTAGTGCCCAGCCACAGCCCTCCTACCAGCATGGTACTGTGTTACTTAGTGCCCAAACCCAGCCCTCCTACCAGCATGGTACTGTGTTACTTAGTGCCCAAACCCATCCTTCCTACCAGCATGGTACTGTGTTACTTAGTGCCCAGCCACAGCCCTCCTACCAGCATGGTACTGTGTTACTTAGTGCCCAAACCCACCCTCCTACCAGCATGGTACTGTGTTACTTAGTGCCCAAACCCAGCCCTCCTACCAGCATGGTACTGTGTTACTTAGTGCCCAGCCACAGCCCTCCTACCAGCATGGTACTGTGTTACTTAGTGCCCAAACCCAGCCCTCCTACCAGCATGGTACTGTGTTACTTAGTGCCCAGCCACAGCCCTCCTACCAGCATGGTACTGTGTTACTTAGTGCCCAAACCCAGCCCTCCTACCAGCATGGTACTGTGTTACTTAGTGCCCAGCCCCAGCCCTCCTACCAGCATGGTACTGTGTTACTTAGTGCCCAGCCACAGCCCTCCTACCAGCATGGTACTGTGTTACTTAGTGCCCAACCCAGCCCTCCTACCAGCATGGTACTGTGTTACTTAGTGCCCAGACCCAGCCCTCCTACCAGCATGGTACTGTGTTACTTAGTGCCCATCCCTCCTACCAGCATGGTACTGTGTTACTTAGTGCCCAGCCACAGCCCTCCTACCAGCATGGTACTGTGTTACTTAGTGCCCAGCCCCAGCCCTCCTACCAGCATGGTACTGTGTTACTTAGTGCCCAGCCCTCCTACCAGCATGGTACTGTGTTACTTAGTGCCCAGCCACAGCCCTCCTACCAGCATGGTACTGTGTTACTTAGTGCCCAGCCACAGCCCTCCTACCAGCATGGTACTGTGTTACTTAGTGCCCAAACCCAGCCCTCCTACCAGCATGGTACTGTGTTACTTAGTGCCCACCCAGCCTCCTACCAGCATGGTACTGTGTTACTTAGTGCCCAGCCACAGCCCTCCTACCAGCATGGTACTGTGTTACTTAGTGCCCAAACCCAGCCCTCCTACCAGCATGGTACTGTGTTACTTAGTGCCCAAACCCAGCCCTCCTACCAGCATGGTACTGTGTTACTTAGTGCCCAGCCACAGCCCTCCTACCAGCATGGTACTGTGTTACTTAGTGCCCAAACCCAGCCCTCCTACCAGCATGGTACTGTGTTACTTAGTGCCCAGCCACAGCCCTCCTACCAGCATGGTACTGTGTTACTTAGTGCCCAGCCCGCCTACCAGCATGGTACTGTGTTACTTAGTGCCCAGCCCTCCTACCAGCATGGTACTGTGTTACTTAGTGCCCAGCCCTCCTACCAGCATGGTACTGTGTTACTTAGTGCCCAACCCAGCCTCCTACCAGCATGGTACTGTGTTACTTAGTGCCCAAACCCATCCTTCCTACCAGCATGGTACTGTGTTACTTAGTGCCCAGCCAAAGCCCTCCTACCAGCATGGTACTGTGTTACTTAGTGCCCAAACCCAGCCCTCCTACCAGCATGGTACTGTGTTACTTAGTGCCCAGCCACAGCCCTCCTACCAGCATGGTACTGTGTTACTTAGTGCCCAAACCCAGCCCTCCTACCAGCATGGTACTGTGTTACTTAGTGCCCAGCCCCAGCCCTCCTACCAGCATGGTACTGTGTTACTTAGTGCCCAGCCACAGCCCTCCTACCAGCATGGTACTGTGTTACTTAGTGCCCAAACCCAGCCCTCCTACCAGCATGGTACTGTGTTACTTAGTGCCCAGCCCCAGCCCTCCTACCAGCATGGTACTGTGTTACTTAGTGCCCAGCCCCAGCCCTCCTACCAGCATGGTACTGTGTTACTTAGTGCCCAGCCCAGCCCCTCCTACCAGCATGGTACTGTGTTACTTAGTGCCCAGCCCACCTACCAGCATGGTACTGTGTTACTTAGTGCCCAGCCCTCCTACCAGCATGGTACTGTGTTACTTAGTGCCCAAACCCAGCCATCCTACCAGCATGGTACTGTGTTACTTAGTGCCCAGCCCTCCTACCAGCATGGTACTGTGTTACTTAGTGCCCAGCCACAGCCCTCCTACCAGCATGGTACTGTGTTACTTAGTGCCCAACCACAGCCCTCCTACCAGCATGGTACTGTGTTACTTAGTGCCCAGTCACAGCCCTCCTACCAGCATGGTACTGTGTTACTTAGTGCCCAGCCCTCCTACCAGCATGGTACTGTGTTACTTAGTGCCCAAACCCAGCCTTCCTACCAGCATGGTACTGTGTTACTTAGTGCCCAAACCCAGCCCTCCTACCAGCATGGTACTGTGTTACTTAGTGCCCAGCCCTCCTACCAGCATGGTACTGTGTTACTTAGTGCCCAGCCACAGCCCTCCTACCAGCATGGTACTGTGTTACTTAGTGCCCAGCCACAGCCCTCCTACCAGCATGGTACTGTGTTACTTAGTGCCCAAACCCAGCCCTCCTACCAGCATGGTACTGTGTTACTTAGTGCCCAGCCCCAGCCCTCCTACCAGCATGGTACTGTGTTACTTAGTGCCCAGCCACAGCCCTCCTACCAGCATGGTACTGTGTTACTTAGTGCCCAGCCACAGCCCTCCTACCAGCATGGTACTGTGTTACTTAGTGGCCAAACCCAGCCCTCCTACCAGCATGGTACTGTGTTACTTAGTGCCCAGCCCCACCCTCCTACCAGCATGGTACTGTGTTACTTAGTGCCCAAACCCAGCCCTCCTACCAGCATGGTACTGTGTTACTTAGTGCCCAGCCCCAGCCCTCCTACCAGCATGGTACTGTGTTACTTAGTGCCCAGCCCCAGCCCTCCTACCAGCATGGTACTGTGTTACTTAGTGCCCAGCCACAGCCCTCCTACCAGCATGGTACTGTGTTACTTAGTGCCCAGCCCCAGCCCTCCTACCAGCATGGTACTGTGTTACTTAGTGCCCAGCCCCAGCCCAGCCTACCAGCATGGTACTGTGTTACTTAGTGCCCAGCCACAGCCCTCCTACCAGCATGGTACTGTGTTACTTAGTGCCCATCCCGCCTACCAGCATGGTACTGTGTTACTTAGTGCCCAGCCCTCCTACCAGCATGGTACTGTGTTACTTAGTGCCCATCCCTCCTACCAGCATGGTACTGTGTTACTTAGTGCCCATCCCTCCTACCAGCATGGTACTGTGTTACTTAGTGCCCATCCCTCCTACCAGCATGGTACTGTGTTACTTAGTGCCCAGCCCCAGCCTCCTACCAGCATGGTACTGTGTTACTTAGTGCCCAGCCCCAGCCCTCCTACCAGCATGGTACTGTGTTACTTAGTGCCCAGCCCCAGCCCTCCTACCAGCATGGTACTGTGTTACTTAGTGCCCAGCCCTCCTACCAGCATGGTACTGTGTTACTTAGTGCCCAGACCCAGCCCTCCTACCAGCATGGTACTGTGTTACTTAGTGCCCATCCCTCCTACCAGCATGGTACTGTGTTACTTAGTGCCCAGCCACAGCCTTCCTACCAGCATGGTACTGTGTTACTTAGTGCCCAGCCCCAGCCCTCCTACCAGCATGGTACTGTGTTACTTAGTGCCCAGCCCTCCTACCAGCATGGTACTGTGTTACTTAGTGCCCAGCCACAGCCCTCCTACCAGCATGGTACTGTGTTACTTAGTGCCCAGCCACAGCCCTCCTACCAGCATGGTACTGTGTTACTTAGTGCCCAAACCCAGCCCTCCTACCAGCATGGTACTGTGTTACTTAGTGCCCAAACCCAGCCTTCCTACCAGCATGGTACTGTGTTACTTAGTGCCCAGCCACAGCCCTCCTACCAGCATGGTACTGTGTTACTTAGTGCCCAAACCCAGCCCTCCTACCAGCATGGTACTGTGTTACTTAGTGCCCAAACCCAGCCCTCCTACCAGCATGGTACTGTGTTACTTAGTGCCCAGCCACAGCCCTCCTACCAGCATGGTACTGTGTTACTTAGTGCCCAAACCCAGCCCTCCTACCAGCATGGTACTGTGTTACTTAGTGCCCAGCCACAGCCCTCCTACCAGCATGGTACTGTGTTACTTAGTGCCCAAACCCAGCCCTCCTACCAGCATGGTACTGTGTTACTTAGTGCCCAGCCCCAGCCCTCCTACCAGCATGGTACTGTGTTACTTAGTGCCCAGCCACAGCCCTCCTACCAGCATGGTACTGTGTTACTTAGTGCCAAACCCAGCCCTCCTACCAGCATGGTACTGTGTTACTTAGTGCCCAGACCCAGCCCTCCTACCAGCATGGTACTGTGTTACTTAGTGCCCATCCCTCCTACCAGCATGGTACTGTGTTACTTAGTGCCCAGCCCAGCCTCCTACCAGCATGGTACTGTGTTACTTAGTGCCCAGCCCCAGCCCTCCTACCAGCATGGTACTGTGTTACTTAGTGCCCAGCCCTCCTACCAGCATGGTACTGTGTTACTTAGTGCCCAGCCACAGCCCTCCTACCAGCATGGTACTGTGTTACTTAGTGCCCAGCCACAGCCCTCCTACCAGCATGGTACTGTGTTACTTAGTGCCCAAACCCAGCCCTCCTACCAGCATGGTACTGTGTTACTTAGTGCCCAAACCCAGCCTTCCTACCAGCATGGTACTGTGTTACTTAGTGCCCAGCCACAGCCCTCCTACCAGCATGGTACTGTGTTACTTAGTGCCCAAACCAGCCCTCCTACCAGCATGGTACTGTGTTACTTAGTGCCCAACCCAGCCCTCCTACCAGCATGGTACTGTGTTACTTAGTGCCCAGCCACAGCCCTCCTACCAGCATGGTACTGTGTTACTTAGTGCCCAAACCCAGCCCTCCTACCAGCATGGTACTGTGTTACTTAGTGCCCAGCCACAGCCCTCCTACCAGCATGGTACTGTGTTACTTAGTGCCCAAACCCAGCCCTCCTACCAGCATGGTACTGTGTTACTTAGTGCCCAGCCCCAGCCCTCCTACCAGCATGGTACTGTGTTACTTAGTGCCCAGCCACAGCCCTCCTACCAGCATGGTACTGTGTTACTTAGTGCCCAGCCACAGCCCTCCTACCAGCATGGTACTGTGTTACTTAGTGCCCAACCCCAGCCCTCCTACCAGCATGGTACTGTGTTACTTAGTGCCCAGCCCCAGCCCTCCTACCAGCATGGTACTGTGTTACTTAGTGCCCAAACCCAGCCCTCCTACCAGCATGGTACTGTGTTACTTAGTGCCCAGCCCCAGCCCTCCTACCAGCATGGTACTGTGTTACTTAGTGCCCAGCCACAGCCCTCCTACCAGCATGGTACTGTGTTACTTAGTGCCCAGCCACAGCCCTCCTACCAGCATGGTACTTGTGTTACTTAGTGGCCAAACCCATTCCTCCTACCAGCATGGTACTGTGTTACTTAGTACCCAGCCCCAACCTCCTACCAGCATGGTACTGTGTTACTTAGTGCTCAAACCAGCCCTCCTACAGCATGGTACTGTGTTACTTAGTGCCCAGCCCCAGCCCTCCTACCAGCATGGTACTGTGTTACTTAGTGCCCAGCCCCAGCCCTCCTACCAGCATGGTACTGTGTTACTTAGTGCCCAGCCACAGCCCTCCTACCAGCATGGTACTGTGTTACTTAGTGCCTTAGTGCCCAGCCCCAGCCCTCCTACCAGCATGGTACTGTGTTACTTAGTGCCCAGCCCCAGCCCTCCTACCAGCATGGTACTGTGTTACTTAGTGCCCAGCCACAGCCCTCCTACCAGCATGGTACTGTGTTACTTAGTGCCCATCCCGCCTACCAGCATGGTACTGTGTTACTTAGTGCCCAGCCCTCCTACCAGCATGGTACTGTGTTACTTAGTGCCCATCCCTCCTACCAGCATGGTACTGTGTTACTTAGTGCCCATCCCTCCTACCAGCATGGTACTGTGTTACTTAGTGCCCAGCCCTCCTACCAGCATGGTACTGTGTTACTTAGTGCCCAGCCCCAGCCTACCTACCAGTATGGTACTGTGTTACTTAGTGTCCAGCCCCAGCCCTCCTACCAGATGTACTGTGTTACTTAGGCTCAGCCCCCCCTCCTACCAGCATGGTACTGTGTTACTTAGTGCCCATCCCTCCTACCAGCATGGTACTGTGTTACTTAGTGCTCAGACCCAGCCCTCCTACCAGCATGGTACTGTGTTACTTAGTGCCCATCCCTCCTACCAGCATGGTACTGTGTTACTTAGTGCCCAGCCACAGCCTTCCTACCAGCATGGTACTGTGTTTACTTAGTGCCCAGCCCCAGCCCTCCTAACAACATGGTACTGTGTTACTTAGTGCCCAGCCCTACCTACCAACATGGTACTGTTGTTACTTAGTGCCCAGAACAGCCCTCCTACCAACATGGTACTGTGTTTCCTTAGTTCCCAGCCACAGCCCTCCTACCAGCATGGTACTGTGTTACTTAGTGCCCAAACCCAGCCCTCCTACCAGCATGGTACTGTGTTACTTAGTGCCCAAACCCATCCTTCCTACCAGCATGGTACTGTGTTACTTAGTGCCCAGCCACAGCCCTCCTACCAGCATGGTACTGTGTTACTTAGTGCCCAAACCCAACCCTCCTATCAGCATGGTACTGTGTTACTTTAGTGCCCAAACCCAGCCCTCCTACCAGCATGGTACTGTGTTACTTAGTGCCCAGCCACAGCCCTCCTACCAGCATGGTACTGTGTTACTTAGTGCCCAAACCCAGCCCTCCTACCAGCATGGTACTGTGTTACTTAGTGCCCAGCCACAGCCCTCCTACCAGCATGGTACTGTGTTACTTAGTGCCCAAACCCAGCCCTCCTACCAGCATGGTACTGTGTTACTTAGTGCCCAGCCCCAGCCCTCCTTACCAGCATGGTACTGTGTTACTTAGTGCCCAGCCACAGCCCTCCTCCCAGCATGGTACTGTGTTACTTAGTGGCCAAACCCATTCCTCCTACCAGCATGGTACTGTGTTACTTAGTGCTCAGACCCAGCCCTCCTACCAGCATGGTACTGTGTTACTTAGTGCCCATCCCTCCTACCAGCATGGTACTGTGTTACTTAGTGCCCAGCCACAGCCTTCCTACCAGCATGGTACTGTGTTACTTAGTGCCCAGCCCCTGCCCTCCTAACAACATGGTTCTGTGTTACTTAGTGCCCAGCCCTCCTACCAACATGGTACTGTGTTACTTAGTGCCCAGACACAGCCCTCCTACCAACATGGTACTGTGTTCCTTAGTGCCCAGCCACAGCCCTCCTACCAGCATGGTACTGTGTTACTTAGTGCCCAAACCCAGCCCTCCTACCAGCATGGTACTGTGTTACTTAGTGCCCAGCCCCAGCCCTCCTACCAGCATGGTACTGTGTTACTTAGTGCCCAGCCACAGCCCTCCTACCAGCATGGTACTGTGTTACTTTGTGCCCAGCCACAGCCCTCCTCCCAGCATGGTACTGTGTTACTTAGTGGCCAAACCCATTCCTCCTACCAGCATGGTACTGTGTTACTTAGTACCCAGCCCCAACCCTCCTACCAGCATGGTACTGTGTTACTTAGTGCTCAAACCCAGCCCTCCTACCAGCATGGTACTGTGTTACTTAGTGCCCAGCCCCAGCCCTCCTACCAGCATGGTACTGTGTTACTTAGTGCCCAGCCCCAGCCCACCTACCAGCATGGTACTGTGTTACTTAGTGCCCAGCCACAGCCCTCCTACCAGCATGGTACTGTGTTACTTAGTGCCCAGCCCCAGCCCTCCTACCAGCATGGTACTGTGTTACTTAGTGCCCAGCCCCAGCCCACCTACCAGCATGGTACTATGTTACTTAGTGCCCAGCCACAGCCCTCCTACCAGCATGGTACTGTGTTACTTAGTGCCCATCCCGCCTACCAGCATGGTACTGTGTTACTTAGTGCCCAGCCCTCCTACCAGCATGGTACTGTGTTTCTTAGTGCCCATCCCTCCTACCAGCATGGTACTGTGTTACTTAGTGCCCAAACCCAGCCTTCCTACCGGCATGGTACTGTGTTACTTAGTGCCCAAACCCATCCTTCCTACCAGCATGGTACTGTGTTACTTAGTGCCCAGCCAAAGCCCTCCTACCAGCATGGTACTGTGTTACTTAGTGCCCAAACCCAGCCCTCCTACCAGCATGGTACTGTGTTACTTAGTGCCCAGCCACAGCCCTCCTACCAGCATGGTACTGTGTTACTTAGTGCCCAAACCCAGCCCTCCTACCAGCATGGTACTGTGTTACTTAGTGCCCAGCCCCAGCCCTCCTACCAGCATGGTACTGTGTTACTTAGTGCCCAGCCACAGCCCTCCTACCAGCATGGTACTGTGTTACTTAGTGCCCAAACCCAGCCCTCCTACCAGCATGGTACTGTGTTACTTAGTGCCCAGCCCCAGCCCTCCTACCAGCATGGTACTGTGTTACTTAGTGCCCAGCCCCAGCCCTCCTACCAGCATGGTACTGTGTTACTTAGTGCCCAGTCCTCCTACCAGCATGGTACTGTGTTACTTAGTGTCCAGCCCACCTACCAGCATGGTACTGTGTTACTTAGTGCCCAGCCCTCCTACCAGCATGGTACTGTGTTACTTAGTGCCCAAACCCAGCCATCCTATCATTATGGTACTGTGTTACATAGTGCCCAGCCCTCCTACCAGCATGGTACTGTGTTACTTCGTGCCCAGCCACAGCCCTCCTACCAGCATGGTACTGTGTTCCTTAGTGCCCAACCACAGCCCTCCTACCAGCATGGTACTGTGTTACTTAGTGCCCAGTCACAGCCCTCCTACCAGCATTGTACTGTGTTACTTAGTGCCCAGCCCTCCTACCAGCATGGTACTGTGTTACTTAGTGCCCAAACCCAGCCTTCCTACCAGCATGGTACTGTGTTACTTAGTGCCCAAACCCAGCCTTCCTACCAGCATGGTACTGTGTTACTTAGTGCCCAGCCCTCCTACCAGCATGGTACTGTGTTACTTAGTGCCCAGCCACAGCCCTCCTACCAGCATGGTACTGTGTTACTTAGTGCCCAGCCACAGCCCTCCTACCAGCATGGTACTGTGTTACTTAGTGCCCAAACCCAGCCCTCCTACCAGCATGGTACTGTGTTACTTAGTGCCCAGCCCCAGCCCTCCTACCAGCATGGTACTGTGTTACTTAGTGCCCAGCCACAGCCCTCCTACCAGCATGGTACTGTGTTACTTTGTGCCCAGCCACAGCCCTCCTACCAGCATGGTACTGTGTTACTTAGTGGCCAAACCCATTCCTCCTACCAGCATGGTACTGTGTTACTTAGTACCCAGCCCCAACCCTCCTACCAGCATGGTACTGTGTTACTTAGTGCTCAAACCCAGCCCTCCTACCAGCATGGTACTGTGTTACTTAGTGCCCAGCCCCAGCCCTCCTACCAGCATGGTACTGTGTTACTTAGTGCCCAGCCCCAGCCCACCTACCAGCATGGTACTGTGTTACTTAGTGCCCAGCCACAGCCCTCCTACCAGCATGGTACTGTGTTACTTAGTGCCCAGCCCCAGCCCTCCTACCAGCATGGTACTGTGTTACTTAGTGCCCAGCCCCAGCCCACCTACCAGCATGGTACTGTGTTACTTTGTGCCCAGCCACAGCCCTCCTCCCAGCATGGTACTGTGTTACTTAGTGGCCAAACCCATTCCTCCTACCAGCATGGTACTGTGTTACTTAGTACCCAGCCCCAACCCTCCTACCAGCATGGTACTGTGTTACTTAGTGCTCAAACCCAGCCCTCCTACCAGCATGGTACTGTGTTACTTAGTGCCCAGCCCCAGCCCTCCTACCAGCATGGTACTGTGTTACTTAGTGCCCAGCCCCAGCCCACCTACCAGCATGGTACTGTGTTACTTAGTGCCCAGCCACAGCCCTCCTACCAGCATGGTACTGTGTTACTTAGTGCCCAGCCCCAGCCCTCCTACCAGCATGGTACTGTGTTACTTAGTGCCCAGCCCCAGCCCACCTACCAGCATGGTACTATGTTACTTAGTGCCCAGCCACAGCCCTCCTACCAGCATGGTACTGTGTTACTTAGTGCCCATCCCGCCTACCAGCATGGTACTGTGTTACTTAGTGCCCAGCCCTCCTACCAGCATGGTACTGTGTTTCTTAGTGCCCATCCCTCCTACCAGCATGGTACTGTGTTACTTAGTGCCCAAACCCAGCCTTCCTACCGGCATGGTACTGTGTTACTTAGTGCCCAAACCCATCCTTCCTACCAGCATGGTACTGTGTTACTTAGTGCCCAGCCAAAGCCCTCCTACCAGCATGGTACTGTGTTACTTAGTGCCCAAACCCAGCCCTCCTACCAGCATGGTACTGTGTTACTTAGTGCCCAGCCACAGCCCTCCTACCAGCATGGTACTGTGTTACTTAGTGCCCAAACCCAGCCCTCCTACCAGCATGGTACTGTGTTACTTAGTGCCCAGCCCCAGCCCTCCTACCAGCATGGTACTGTGTTACTTAGTGCCCAGCCACAGCCCTCCTACCAGCATGGTACTGTGTTACTTAGTGCCCAAACCCAGCCCTCCTACCAGCATGGTACTGTGTTACTTAGTGCCCAGCCCCAGCCCTCCTACCAGCATGGTACTGTGTTACTTAGTGCCCAGCCCCAGCCCTCCTACCAGCATGGTACTGTGTTACTTAGTGCCCAGTCCTCCTACCAGCATGGTACTGTGTTACTTAGTGTCCAGCCCACCTACCAGCATGGTACTGTGTTACTTAGTGCCCAGCCCTCCTACCAGCATGGTACTGTGTTACTTAGTGCCCAAACCCAGCCATCCTATCATTATGGTACTGTGTTACATAGTGCCCAGCCCTCCTACCAGCATGGTACTGTGTTACTTCGTGCCCAGCCACAGCCCTCCTACCAGCATGGTACTGTGTTCCTTAGTGCCCAACCACAGCCCTCCTACCAGCATGGTACTGTGTTACTTAGTGCCCAGTCACAGCCCTCCTACCAGCATTGTACTGTGTTACTTAGTGCCCAGCCCTCCTACCAGCATGGTACTGTGTTACTTAGTGCCCAAACCCAGCCTTCCTACCAGCATGGTACTGTGTTACTTAGTGCCCAAACCCAGCCTTCCTACCAGCATGGTACTGTGTTACTTAGTGCCCAGCCCTCCTACCAGCATGGTACTGTGTTACTTAGTGCCCAGCCACAGCCCTCCTACCAGCATGGTACTGTGTTACTTAGTGCCCAGCCACAGCCCTCCTACCAGCATGGTACTGTGTTACTTAGTGCCCAAACCCAGCCCTCCTACCAGCATGGTACTGTGTTACTTAGTGCCCAGCCCCAGCCCTCCTACCAGCATGGTACTGTGTTACTTAGTGCCCAGCCACAGCCCTCCTACCAGCATGGTACTGTGTTACTTTGTGCCCAGCCACAGCCCTCCTACCAGCATGGTACTGTGTTACTTAGTGGCCAAACCCATTCCTCCTACCAGCATGGTACTGTGTTACTTAGTACCCAGCCCCAACCCTCCTACCAGCATGGTACTGTGTTACTTAGTGCTCAAACCCAGCCCTCCTACCAGCATGGTACTGTGTTACTTAGTGCCCAGCCCCAGCCCTCCTACCAGCATGGTACTGTGTTACTTAGTGCCCAGCCCCAGCCCACCTACCAGCATGGTACTGTGTTACTTAGTGCCCAGCCACAGCCCTCCTACCAGCATGGTACTGTGTTACTTAGTGCCCAGCCCCAGCCCTCCTACCAGCATGGTACTGTGTTACTTAGTGCCCAGCCCCAGCCCACCTACCAGCATGGTACTGTGTTACTTAGTGCCCAGCCACAGCCCTCCTACCAGCATGGTACTGTGTTACTTAGTGCCCATCCCGCCTACCAGCATGGTACTGTGTTACTTAGTGCCCAGCCCTCCTACCAGCATGGTACTGTGTTTCTTAGTGCCCATCCCTCCTACCAGCATGGTACTGTGTTACTTAGTGCCCATCCCTCCTACCAGCATGGTACTGTGTTACTTAGTGCCCATCCCTCCTACCAGCATGGTACTGTGTTACTTATTGCCCAGCCCCAGCCTACCTACCAGTATGGTACTGTGTTACTTAGTGCCCATCCCTCCTACCAGCATGGTACTGTGTTACTTAGTGCTCAGCCCCAGCCCTCCTACCAGCATGGTACTGTGTTACTTAGTGCTCAGCCCCAGCCCTCCTACCAGCATGGTACTGTGTTACTTAGTGCTCAGCCCCAGCCCTCCTACCAGCATGGTACTGTGTTACTTAGTGCCCATCCCTCCTACCAGCATGGTACTGTGTTACTTAGTGCTCAGACCCAGCCCTCCTACCAGCATGGTACTGTGTTACTTAGTGCCCATCCCTCCTACCAGCATGGTACTGTGTTACTTAGTGCCCAGCCACAGCCTTCCTACCAGCATGGTACTGTGTTACTTAGTGCCCAGCCCCAGCCCTCCTAACAACATGGTACTGTGTTACTTAGTGCCCAGACACAGCCCTCCTACCAACATGGTACTGTGTTCCTTAGTGCCCAGCCACAGCCCTCCTACCAGCATGGTACTGTGTTACTTAGTGCCCAAACCCAGCCCTCCTACCAGCATGGTACTGTGTTACTTAGTGCCCAAACCCATCCTTCCTACCAGCATGGTACTGTGTTACTTAGTGCCCAGCCACAGCCCTCTTACCAGCATGGTACTGTGTTACTTAGTGCCCAAACCCAACCCTCCTATCAGCATGGTACTGTGTTACTTAGTGCCCAAACCCAGCCCTCCTACCAGCATGGTACTGTGTTACTTAGTGCCCAGCCACAGCCCTCCTACCAGCATGGTACTGTGTTACTTAGTGCCCAAACCCAGCCCTCCTACCAGCATGGTACTGTGTTACTTAGTGCCCAGCCACAGCCCTCCTACCAGCATGGTACTGTGTTACTTAGTGCCCAAACCCAGCCCTCCTACCAGCATGGTACTGTGTTACTTAGTGCCCAGCCCCAGCCCTCCTACCAGCATGGTACTGTGTTACTTAGTGCCCAGCCACAGCCCTCCTACCAGCATGGTACTGTGTTACTTTGTGCCCAGCCACAGCCCTCCTCCCAGCATGGTACTGTGTTACTTAGTGGCCAAACCCATTCCTCCTACCAGCATGGTACTGTGTTACTTAGTACCCAGCCCCAACCCTCCTACCAGCATGGTACTGTGTTACTTAGTGCTCAAACCCAGCCCTCCTACCAGCATGGTACTGTGTTACTTAGTGCCCAGCCCCAGCCCTCCTACCAGCATGGTACTGTGTTACTTAGTGCCCAGCCCCAGCCCACCTACCAGCATGGTACTGTGTTACTTAGTGCCCAGCCACAGCCCTCCTACCAGCATGGTACTGTGTTACTTAGTGCCCAGCCCCAGCCCTCCTACCAGCATGGTACTGTGTTACTTAGTGCCCAGCCCCAGCCCACCTACCAGCATGGTACTGTGTTACTTAGTGCCCAGCCACAGCCCTCCTACCAGCATGGTACTGTGTTACTTAGTGCCCATCCCGCCTACCAGCATGGTACTGTGTTACTTAGTGCCCAGCCCTCCTACCAGCATGGTACTGTGTTTCTTAGTGCCCATCCCTCCTACCAGCATGGTACTGTGTTACTTAGTGCCCAAACCCAGCCTTCCTACCGGCATGGTACTGTGTTACTTAGTGCCCAAACCCATCCTTCCTACCAGCATGGTACTGTGTTACTTAGTGCCCAGCCAAAGCCCTCCTACCAGCATGGTACTGTGTTACTTAGTGCCCAGCCACAGCCCTCCTACCAGCATGGTACTGTGTTACTTAGTGCCCAAACCCAGCCCTCCTACCAGCATGGTACTGTGTTACTTAGTGCCCAGCCCCAGCCCTCCTACCAGCATGGTACTGTGTTACTTAGTGCCCAGCCACAGCCCTCCTACCAGCATGGTACTGTGTTACTTAGTGCCCAAACCCAGCCCTCCTACCAGCATGGTACTGTGTTACTTAGTGCCCAGCCCCAGCCCTCCTACCAGCATGGTACTGTGTTACTTAGTGCCCAGCCCCAGCCCTCCTACCAGCATGGTACTATGTTACTTAGTGCCCAGTCCTCCTACCAGCATGGTACTGTGTTACTTAGTGTCCAGCCCACCTACCAGCATGGTACTGTGTTACTTAGTGCCCAGCCCTCCTACCAGCATGGTACTGTGTTACTTAGTGCCCAAACCCAGCCATCCTATCATTATGGTACTGTGTTACATAGTGCCCAGCCCTCCTACCAGCATGGTACTGTGTTACTTCGTGCCCAGCCACAGCCCTCCTACCAGCATGGTACTGTGTTCCTTAGTGCCCAACCACAGCCCTCCTACCAGCATGGTACTGTGTTACTTAGTGCCCAGTCACAGCCCTCCTACCAGCATTGTACTGTGTTACTTAGTGCCCAGCCCTCCTACCAGCATGGTACTGTGTTACTTAGTGCCCAAACCCAGCCTTCCTACCAGCATGGTACTGTGTTACTTAGTGCCCAAACCCAGCCTTCCTACCAGCATGGTACTGTGTTACTTAGTGCCCAGCCCTCCTACCAGCATGGTACTGTGTTACTTAGTGCCCAGCCACAGCCCTCCTACCAGCATGGTACTGTGTTACTTAGTGCCCAGCCACAGCCCTCCTACCAGCATGGTACTGTGTTACTTAGTGCCAAAACCCAGCCCTCCTACCAGCATGGTACTGTGTTACTTAGTGCCCAGCCCCAGCCCTCCTACCAGCATGGTACTGTGTTACTTAGTGCCCAGCCACAGCCCTCCTACCAGCATGGTACTGTGTTACTTTGTGCCCAGCCACAGCCCTCCTACCAGCATGGTACTGTGTTACTTAGTGGCCAAACCCATTCCTCCTACCAGCATGGTACTGTGTTACTTAGTACCCAGCCCCAACCCTCCTACCAGCATGGTACTGTGTTACTTAGTGCTCAAACCCAGCCCTCCTACCAGCATGGTACTGTGTTACTTAGTGCCCAGCCCCAGCCCTCCTACCAGCATGGTACTGTGTTACTTAGTGCCCAGCCCCAGCCCACCTACCAGCATGGTACTGTGTTACTTAGTGCCCAGCCACAGCCCTCCTACCAGCATGGTACTGTGTTACTTAGTGCCCAGCCCCAGCCCTTCTACCAGCATGGTACTGTGTTACTTAGTGCCCAGCCCCAGCCCACCTACCAGCATGGTACTGTGTTACTTAGTGCCCAGCCACAGCCCTCCTACCAGCATGGTACTGTGTTACTTAGTGCCCATCCCGCCTACCAGCATGGTACTGTGTTACTTAGTGCCCAGCCCTCCTACCAGCATGGTACTGTGTTTCTTAGTGCCCATCCCTCCTACCAGCATGGTACTGTGTTACTTAGTGCCCATCCCTCCTACCAGCATGGTACTGTGTTACTTAGTGCCCATCCCTCCTACCAGCATGGTACTGTGTTACTTATTGCCCAGCCCCAGCCTACCTACCAGTATGGTACTGTGTTACTTAGTGCCCATCCCTCCTACCAGCATGGTACTGTGTTACTTAGTGCTCAGCCCCAGCCCTCCTACCAGCATGGTACTGTGTTACTTAGTGCTCAGCCCCAGCCCTCCTACCAGCATGGTACTGTGTTACTTAGTGCTCAGCCCCAGCCCTCCTACCAGCATGGTACTGTGTTACTTAGTGCCCATCCCTCCTACCAGCATGGTACTGTGTTACTTAGTGCTCAGACCCAGCCCTCCTACCAGCATGGTACTGTGTTACCTAGTGCCCATCCCTCCTACCAGCATGGTACTGTGTTACTTAGTGCCCAGCCACAGCCTTCCTACCAGCATGGTACTGTGTTACTTAGTGCCCAGCCCCAGCCCTCCTAACAACATGGTACTGTGTTACTTAGTGCCCAGCCCTCCTACCAACATGGTACTGTGTTACTTAGTGCCCAGACACAGCCCTCCTACCAACATGGTACTGTGTTCCTTAGTGCCCAGCCACAGCCCTCCTACCAGCATGGTACTGTGTTACTTAGTGCCCAAACCCAGCCCTCCTACCAGCATGGTACTGTGTTACTTAGTGCCCAAACCCATCCTTCCTACCAGCATGGTACTGTGTTACTTAGTGCCCAGCCACAGCCCTCCTACCAGCATGGTACTGTGTTACTTAGTGCCCAAACCCAACCCTCCTATCAGCATGGTACTGTGTTACTTAGTGCCAAACACAGCCCTACCACCAGCGTGGTACTGTGTTACTTAGTGCCCAGCCACAGCCCTCCTACCAGCATGGTACTGTGTTACTTAGTGCCCAAACCCAGCCCTCCTACCAGCATGGTACTGTGTTACTTAGTGCCCAGCCACAGCCCTCCTACCAGCATGGTACTGTGTTACTTAGTGCCCAAACCCAGCCCTCCTACCAGCATGGTACTGTGTTACTTAGTGCCCAGCCCCAGCCCTCCTACCAGCATGGTACTGTGTTACTTAGTGCCCAGCCACAGCCCTCCTACCAGCATGGTACTGTGTTACTTAGTGCCCAGCCACAGCCCTCCTACCAGCATGGTACTGTGTTACTTAGTGCCCAAACCCAACCCTCCTATCAGCATGGTACTGTGTTACTTAGTGCCCAAACCCAGCCCTCCTACCAGCATGGTACTGTGTTACTTAGTGCCCAGCCACAGCCCTCCTACCAGCATGGTACTGTGTTACTTAGTGCCCAAACCCAGCCCTCCTACCAGCATGGTACTGTGTTACTTAGTGCCCAGCCACAGCCCTCCTACCAGCATGGTACTGTGTTACTTAGTGCCCAAACCCAGCCCTCCTACCAGCATGGTACTGTGCTACTTAGTGCCCAGCCCCAGCCCTCCTACCAGCATGGTACTGTGTTACTTAGTGCCCAGCCCCAGCCCTCCTACCAGCATGGTACTGTGTTACTTAGTTCCCAGCCCACCTACCAGCATGGTACTGTGTTACTTAGTGCCCAGTCCTCCTACCAGCATGGTACTGTGTTACTTAGTGCCCAGCCCACCTACCAGCATGGTACTGTGTTACTTAGTGCCCAGTCCTCCTACCAGCATGGTACTGTGTTACTTAGTGCCCAGCCCTCCTACCAGTATGGTACTGTGTTACTTAGTGCCCAGCCACAGCCCTCCTACCAGCATGGTACTGTGTTACTTAGTGCCCAAACCCAGCCCTCCTACCAGCATGGTACTGTGTTACTTAGTGCCTAGCCACAGCCCTCCTACCAGCATGGTACTGTGTTACTTAGTGCCCAAACCCAGCCCTCCTACCAGCATGGTACTGTGTTACTTAGTGCCCAGCCCCAGCCCTCCTACCAGCATGGTACTGTGTTACTTAGTGCCCAGCCCCAGCCCTCCTACCAGCATGGTACTGTGTTACTTAGTTCCCAGCCCACCTACCAGCATGGTACTGTGTTACTTAGTGCCCAGCCACAGCCCTCCTACCAGCATGGTACTGTGTTACTTAGTGCCCAAACCCAGCCTTCCTACCAGCATGGTACTGTGTTACTTAGTGCCCAAACCCAGCCTTCCTTCCAGCATGGTACTGTGTTACTTAGTGCCCAGCCCACCTACCAGCATGGTACTGTGTTACTTAGTGCCCAGCCACAGCCCTCCTACCAGCATGGTACTGTGTTACTTAGTGCCCAGCCAAAGCCCTCCTACCAGCGTGGTACTGTGTTACTTAGTGCCCAGCTCCAGCCCTCCTACCAGCATGGTACTGTGTTACTTAGTGCCCAGCCCACCTACCAGCATGGTACTGTGTTACTTAGTGCCCAGCCACAGCCCTCCTACCAGCATGGTACTGTGTTACTTAGTGCCCAAACCCAGCCCTCCTACCAGCATGGTACTGTGTTACTTAGTGCCCAGCCACAGCCCTCCTACCAGCATGGTACTGTGTTACTTAGTGCCCATCCCTCCTACCAGCATGGTACTGTGTTACTTAGTGCTCAGACCCAGCCCTCCTACCAGCATGGTACTGTGTTACTTAGTGCCCAAACCCATCCTTCCTACCAGCATGGTACTGTGTTACTTAGTGCCCAGCCACAGCCCTCCTACCAGCATGGTACTGTGTTACTTAGTGCCCAAACCCAACCCTCCTATCAGCATGGTACTGTGTTACTTAGTGCCCAGCCCTCCTACCAGCATGGTACTGTGTTACTTAGTGCCCAAACCCAGCCTTCCTACCGGCATGGTACTGTGTTACTTAGTGCCCAAACCCATCCTTCCTACCAGCATGGTACTGTGTTACTTAGTGCCCAGCCAAAGCCCTCCTACCAGCATGGTACTGTGTTACTTAGTGCCCAAACCCAGCCCTCCTACCAGCATGGTACTGTGTTACTTAGTGCCCAGCCACAGCCCTCCTACCAGCATGGTACTGTGTTACTTAGTGCCAAAACCCAGCCCTCCTACCAGCATGGTACTGTGTTACTTAGTGCCCAGCCCCAGCCCTCCTACCAGCATGGTACTGTGTTACTTAGTGCCCAGCCACAGCCCTCCTACCAGCATGGTACTGTGTTACTTAGTGCCCAAACCCAGCCCTCCTACCAGCATGGTACTGTGTTACTTAGTGCCCAGCCCCAGCCCTCCTACCAGCATGGTACTGTGTTACTTAGTGCCCAGCCCCAGCCCTCCTACCAGCATGGTACTGTGTTACTTAGTGCCCAGTCCTCCTACCAGCATGGTACTGTGTTACTTAGTGTCCAGCCCACCTACCAGCATGGTACTGTGTTACTTAGTGCCCAGCCCTCCTACCAGCATGGTACTGTGTTACTTAGTGCCCAAACCCAGCCATCCTATCATTATGGTACTGTGTTACATAGTGCCCAGCCCTCCTACCAGCATGGTACTGTGTTACTTCGTGCCCAGCCACAGCCCTCCTACCAGCATGGTACTGTGTTCCTTAGTGCCCAACCACAGCCCTCCTACCAGCATGGTACTGTGTTACTTAGTGCCCAGTCACAGCCCTCCTACCAGCATTGTACTGTGTTACTTAGTGCCCAGCCCTCCTACCAGCATGGTACTGTGTTACTTAGTGCCCAAACCCAGCCTTCCTACCAGCATGGTACTGTGTTACTTAGTGCCCAAACCCAGCCTTCCTACCAGCATGGTACTGTGTTACTTAGTGCCCAGCCCTCGTACCAGCATGGTACTGTGTTACTTAGTGCCCAGCCACAGCCCTCCTACCAGCATGGTACTGTGTTACTTAGTGCCCAGCCACAGCCCTCCTACCAGCATGGTACTGTGTTACTTAGTGCCCAAACCCAGCCCTCCTACCAGCATGGTACTGTGTTACTTAGTGCCCAGCCACAGCCCTCCTACCAGCATGGTACTGTGTTACTTTGTGCCCAGCCACAGCCCTCCTACCAGCATGGTACTGTGTTACTTAGTGGCCAAACCCATTCCTCCTACCAGCATGGTACTGTGTTACTTAGTACCCAGCCCCAACCCTCCTACCAGCATGGTACTGTGTTACTTAGTGCTCAAACCCAGCCCTCCTACCAGCATGGTACTGTGTTACTTAGTGCCCAGCCCCAGCCCTCCTACCAGCATGGTACTGTGTTACTTAGTGCCCAGCCCCAGCCCACCTACCAGCATGGTACTGTGTTACTTAGTGCCCAGCCACAGCCCTCCTACCAGCATGGTACTGTGTTACTTAGTGCCCAGCCCCAGCCCTCCTACCAGCATGGTACTGTGTTACTTAGTGCCCAGCCCCAGCCCACCTACCAGCATGGTACTGTGTTACTTAGTGCCCAGCCACAGCCCTCCTACCAGCATGGTACTGTGTTACTTAGTGCCCATCCCGCCTACCAGCATGGTACTGTGTTACTTAGTGCCCAGCCCTCCTACCAGCATGGTACTGTGTTTCTTAGTGCCCATCCCTCCTACCAGCATGGTACTGTGTTACTTAGTGCCCATCCCTCCTACCAGCATGGTACTGTGTTACTTAGTGCCCATCCCTCCTACCAGCATGGTACTGTGTTACTTATTGCCCAGCCCCAGCCTACCTACCAGTATGGTACTGTGTTACTTAGTGCCCATCCCTCCTACCAGCATGGTACTGTGTTACTTAGTGCTCAGCCCCAGCCCTCCTACCAGCATGGTACTGTGTTACTTAGTGCTCAGCCCCAGCCCTCCTACCAGCATGGTACTGTGTTACTTAGTGCTCAGCCCCAGCCCTCCTACCAGCATGGTACTGTGTTACTTCGTGCCCATCCCTCCTACCAGCATGGTACTGTGTTACTTAGTGCTCAGACCCAGCCCTCCTACCAGCATGGTACTGTGTTACTTAGTGCCCATCCCTCCTACCAGCATGGTACTGTGTTACTTAGTGCCCAGCCACAGCCTTCCTACCAGCATGGTACTGTGTTACTTAGTGCCCAGCCCCAGCCCTCCTAACAACATGGTACTGTGTTACTTAGTGCCCAGCCCTCCTACCAACATGGTACTGTGTTACTTAGTGCCCAGACACAGCCCTCCTACCAACATGGTACTGTGTTCCTTAGTGCCCAGCCCCAGCCCTCCTACCAGCATGCTACTGTGTTACTTAGTGCCCAAACCCAGCCCTCCTACCAGCATGGTACTGTGTTACTTAGTGCCCAAACCCAGCCTTCCTACCAGCATGGTACTGTGTTACTTAGTGCCCAGCCACAGCCCTCCTACCAGCATGGTACTGTGTTACTTAGTGCCCAGCCACAGCCCTCCTACCAGCATGGTACTGTGTTACTTAGTGCCCAAACTCAGCCCTCCTACCAGCATGGTACTGTGTTACTTAGTGCCCAGCCACAGCCCTCCTACCAGCATGGTAGTGTGTTACTTAGTGCCCAGCCACAGCCCTCCTACCAGCATTGTACTGTGTTACTTATTGTCCAGCTCTCCTACCAGCATGGTACTGTGTTACTTAGTGCCCAAACCCATCCTTCCTACCAGCATGGTACTGTGTTACTTAGTGCCCAGCCACAGCCCTCCTACCAGCATGGTACTGTGTTACTTAGTGCCCAAACCCAACCCTCCTATCAGCATGGTACTGTGTTACTTAGTGCCCAAACCCAGCCCTCCTACCAGCATGGTACTGTGTTACTTAGTGCCCAGCCACAGCCCTCCTACCAGCATGGTACTGTGTTACTTAGTGCCCAGCCACAGCCCTCCTACCAGCATGGTACTGTGTTACTTAGTGCCCATCCCGCCTACCAGCATGGTACTGTGTTACTTAGTGCCCAGCCCTCCTACCAGCATGGTACTGTGTTTCTTAGTGCCCATCCCTCCTACCAGCATGGTACTGTGTTACTTAGTGCCCATCCCTCCTACCAGCATGGTACTGTGTTACTTAGTGCCCATCCCTCCTACCAGCATGGTACTGTGTTACTTATTGCCCAGCCCCAGCCTACCAGCATGGTACTGTGTTACTTAGTGCCCAGCCTCCTACCAGCATGGTACTGTGTTTCTTAGTGCCCATCCCTCCTACCAGCATGGTACTGTGTTACTTAGTGCCCATCCCTCCTACCAGCATGGTACTGTGTTACTTAGTGCCCATCCCTCCTACCATCATGGTACTGTGTTACTTATTGCCCAGCCCCAGCCTACCTACCAGTATGGTACTGTGTTACTTAGTGCCCAGCCCTCCTACCAGCATGGTACTGTGTTACTTAGTGCTCAGCCCCAGCCCTCCTACCAGCATGGTACTGTGTTACTTAGTGCTCAGCCCCAGCCCTCCTACCAGCATGGTACTGTGTTACTTAGTGCTCAGCCCCAGCCCTCCTACCAGCATGGTACTGTGTTACTTCGTGCCCATCCCTCCTACCAGCATGGTACTGTGTTACTTAGTGCTCAGACCCAGCCCTCCTACCAGCATGGTACTGTGTTACTTAGTGCCCATCCCTCCTACCAGCATGGTACTGTGTTACTTAGTGCCCAGCCACAGCCTTCCTACCAGCATGGTACTGTGTTACTTAGTGCCCAGCCCCAGCCCTCCTAACAACATGGTACTGTGTTACTTAGTGCCCAGCCCTCCTACCAACATGGTACTGTGTTACTTAGTGCCCAGACACAGCCCTCCTACCAGCATGGTACTGTGTTACTTAGTGCCCAAACCCAGCCCTCCTACCAGCATGGTACTGTGTTACTTAGTGCCCAAACCCAGCCTTCCTACCAGCATGGTACTGTGTTACTTAGTGCCCAGCCACAGCCCTCCTACCAGCATGGTACTGTGTTACTTAGTGCCCAGCCACAGCCCTCCTACCAGCATGGTACTGTGTTACTTAGTGCCCAAACCCAGCCCTCCTACCAGCATGGTACTGTGTTACTTAGTGCCCAACCACAGCCCTCCTACCAGCATGGTAGTGTGTTACTTAGTGCCCAGCCACAGCCCTCCTACCAGCATTGTACTGTGTTACTTATTGTCCAGCTCTCCTACCAGCATGGTACTGTGTTACTTAGTGCCCATCCCTCCTACCAGCATGGTACTGTGTTACTTAGTGCCCAGCCACAGCCTTCCTACCAGCATGGTACTGTGTTACTTAGTGCCCAGCCCCAGCCCTCCTAACAACATGGTACTGTGTTACTTAGTGCCCAGCCCTCCTACCAACATGGTACTGTGTTACTTAGTGCCCAGACACAGCCCTCCTACCAGCATGGTACTGTGTTACTTAGTGCCCAAACCCAGCCCTCCTACCAGCATGGTACTGTGTTATTTAGTGCCCAAACCCAGCCTTCCTACCAGCATGGGACTGTGTTACTTAGTGCCCAGCCACAGCCCTCCTACCAGCATGGTACTGTGTTACTTAGTGCCCAGCCACAGCCCTCCTACCAGCATGGTACTGTGTTACTTAGTGCCCAAACCCAGCCCTCCTACCAGCATGGTACTGTGTTACTTAGTGCCCAGCCACAGCCCTCCTACCAGCATGGTAGTGTGTTACTTAGTGCCCAGCCACAGCCCTCCTACCAGCATTGTACTGTGTTACTTATTGTCCAGCTCTCCTACCAGCATGGTACTGTGTTACTTAGTGCCCAAACCCAACCCTCCTATCAGCATGGTACTGTGTTACTTAGTGCCCAAACCCAGCCCTCCTACCAGCATGGTACTGTGTTACTTAGTGCCCAGCCACAGCCCTCCTACCAGCATGGTACTGTGTTACTTAGTGCCCAAACCCAGCCCTCCTACCAGCATGGTACTGTGTTACTTAGTGCCCAGCCACAGCTCTCCTACCAGCATGGTACTGTGTTACTTAGTGCCCAAACCCAGCCCTCCTACCAGCATGGTACTGTGTTACTTAGTGCCCAGCCCCAGCCCTCCTACCAGCATGGTACTGTGTTACTTAGTGCCCAGCCACAGCCCTCCTACCAGCATGGTACTGTGTTACTTTGTGCCCAGCCACAGCCCTCCTACCAGCATGGTACTGTGTTACTTAGTGGCCAAACCCATTCCTCCTACCAGCATGGTACTGTGTTACTTAGTACCCAGCCCCAACCCTCCTACCAGCATGGTACTGTGTTACTTAGTGCTCAAACCCAGCCCTCCTACCAGCATGGTACTGTGTTACTTAGTGCCCAGCCCCAGCCCTCCTACCAGCATGGTACTGTGTTACTTAGTGCCCAGCCCCAGCCCACCTACCAGCATGGTACTGTGTTACTTAGTGCCCAGCCACAGCCCTCCTACCAGCATGGTACTATGTTACTTAGTGCCCAGCCCCAGCCCTCCTACCAGCATGGTACTGTGTTACTTAGTGCCCAGCCCCAGCCCACCTACCAGCATGGTACTGTGTTACTTAGTGCCCAGCCACAGCCCTCCTACCAGCATGGTACTGTGTTACTTAGTGCCCATCCCGCCTACCAGCATGGTACTGTGTTACTTAGTGCTCAGACCCAGCCCTCCTACCAGCATGGTACTGTGTTACTTAGTGCCCATCCCTCCTACCAGCATGGTACTGTGTTACTTAGTGCCCAGCCACAGCCCTCCTACCAGCATTGTACTGTGTTACTTAGTGTCCAGCTCTCCTACCAGCATGGTACTGTGTTACTTAGTGCCCAGCCCCAGCCCTCCTAACAACATGGTACTGTGTTACTTAGTGCCCAGCCACAGCCCTCCCACCAGCATGGTACTGTGTTCCTTAGTGCCCAGCCACAGCCCTCCTACCAGCATGGTACTGTGTTACTTAGTGCCCAAACCCAGCCCTCCTACCAGCATGGTACTGTGTTACTTAGTGCCCAAACCCAGCCTTCCTACCAGCATGGTACTGTGTTACTTAGTGCCCAGCCACAGCCCTCCTACCAGCATGGTACTGTGTTACTTAGTGCCCAGCCACAGCCCTCCTACCAGCATGGTACTGTGTTACTTAGTGCCCAAACCCAGCCCTCCTACCAGCATGGTACTGTGTTACTTAGTGCCCAGCCACAGCCCTCCTACCAGCATGGTAGTGTGTTACTTAGTGCCCAGCCACAGCCCTCCTACCAGCATTGTACTGTGTTACTTAGTGTCCAGCTCTCCTACCAGCATGGTACTGTGTTACTTAGTGCCCAAACCCATTCTTCCTACCAGCATGGTACTGTGTTACTTAGTGCCCAGCCACAGCCCTCCTACCAGCATGGTACTGTGTTACTTAGTGCCCAAACCCAACCCTCCTATCAGCATGGTACTGTGTTACTTAGTGCCCAAACCCAGCCTTCCTTCCAGCATGGTACTGTGTTACTTAGTGCCCAGCCCACCTACCAGCATGGTACTGTGTTACTTAGTGCCCAGCCACAGCCCTCCTACCAGCATGGTACTGTGTTACTTAGTGCCCAGCCAAAGCCCTCCTACCAGCGTGGTACTGTGTTACTTAGTGCCCAGCTCCAGCCCTCCTACCAGCATGGTACTGTGTTACTTAGTGCCCAGCCCACCTACCAGCATGGTACTGTGTTACTTAGTGCCCAGCCACAGCCCTCCTACCAGCATGGTACTGTGTTACTTAGTGCCCAAACCCAGCCCTCCTACCAGCATGGTACTGTGTTACTTAGTGCCCAGCCACAGCCCTCCTACCAGCATGGTACTGTGTTACTTAGTGCCCATCCCTCCTACCAGCATGGTACTGTGTTACTTAGTGCTCAGACCCAGCCCTCCTACCAGCATGGTACTGTGTTACTTAGTGCCCATCCCTCCTACCAGCATGGTACTGTGTTACTTAGTGCCCAGCCCCAGCCCTCCTAACAACATGGTACTGTGTTACTTAGTGCCCAGCCCTCCTACCAACATGGTACTGTGTTACTTAGTGCCCAGACACAGCCCTCCTACCAACATGGTACTGTGTTCCTTAGTGCCCAGCCACAGCCCTCCTACCAGCATGGTACTGTGTTACTTAGTGCCCAAACCCAGCCCTCCTACCAGCATGGTACTGTGTTACTTAGTGCCCAAACCCAGCCTTCCTACCAGCATGGTACTGTGTTACTTAGTGCCCAGCCACAGCCCTCCTACCAGCATGGTACTGTGTTACTTAGTGCCCAGCCACAGCCCTCCTACCAGCATGGTACTGTGTTACTTAGTGCCCAAACCCAGCCCTCCTACCAGCATGGTACTGTGTTACTTAGTGCCCAGCCACAGCCCTCCTACCAGCATGGTACTGTGTTACTTAGTGCCCAGCCACAGCCCTCCTACCAGCATTGTACTGTGTTACTTAGTGTCCAGCTCTCCTACCAGCATGGTACTGTGTTACTTAGTGCCCAAACCCATCCTTCCTACCAGCATGGTACTGTGTTACTTAGTGCCCAGCCACAGCCCTCCTACCAGCATGGTACTGTGTTACTTAGTGCCCAAACCCAACCCTCCTATCAGCATGGTACTGTGTTACTTAGTGCCCAAACCCAGCCCTCCTACCAGCATGGTACTGTGTTACTTAGTGCCCAGCCACAGCCCTCCTACCAGCATGGTACTGTGTTACTTAGTGCCCAAACCCAGCCCTCCTACCAGCATGGTACTGTGTTACTTAGTGCCCAGCCACAGCCCTCCTACCAGCATGGTACTGTGTTACTTAGTGCCCAAACCCAGCCCTCCTACCAGCATGGTACTGTGTTACTTAGTGCCCAGCCCCAGCCCTCCTACCAGCATGGTACTGTGTTACTTAGTGCCCAGCCACAGCCCTCCTACCAGCATGGTACTGTGTTACTTTGTGCCCAGCCACAGCCCTCCTACCAGCATGGTACTGTGTTACTTAGTGGCCAAACCCATTCCTCCTACCAGCATGGTACTGTGTTACTTAGTACCCAGCCCCAACCCTCCTACCAGCATGGTACTGTGTTACTTAGTGCTCAAACCCAGCCCTCCTACCAGCATGGTACTGTGTTACTTAGTGCCCAGCCCCAGCCCTCCTACCAGCATGGTACTGTGTTACTTAGTGCCCAGCCCCAGCCCACCTACCAGCATGGTACTGTGTTACTTAGTGCCCAGCCACAGCCCTCCTACCAGCATGGTACTGTGTTACTTAGTGCCCAGCCCCAGCCCTCCTACCAGCATGGTACTGTGTTACTTAGTGCCCAGCCCCAGCCCACCTACCAGCATGGTACTGTGTTACTTAGTGCCCAGCCACAGCCCTCCTACCAGCATGGTACTGTGTTACTTAGTGCCCATCCCGCCTACCAGCATGGTACTGTGTTACTTAGTGCCCAGCCCTCCTACCAGCATGGTACTGTGTTTCTTAGTGCCCATCCCTCCTACCAGCATGGTACTGTGTTACTTAGTGCCCATCCCTCCTACCAGCATGGTACTGTGTTACTTAGTGCCCATCCCTCCTACCAGCATGGTACTGTGTTACTTATTGCCCAGCCCCAGCCTACCTACCAGTATGGTACTGTGTTACTTAGTGCCCATCCCTCCTACCAGCATGGTACTGTGTTACTTAGTGCTCAGCCCCAGCCCTCCTACCAGCATGGTACTGTGTTACTTAGTGCTCAGCCCCAGCCCTCCTACCAGCATGGTACTGTGTTACTTAGTGCTCAGCCCCAGCCCTCCTACCAGCATGGTACTGTGTTACTTAGTGCCCATCCCTCCTACCAGCATGGTACTGTGTTACTTAGTGCCCAGCCACAGCCTTCCTACCAGCATGGTACTGTGTTACTTAGTGCCCAGCCCCAGCCCTCCTAACAACATGGTACTGTGTTACTTAGTGCCCAGCCCTCCTACCAACATGGTACTGTGTTACTTAGTGCCCAGACACAGCCCTCCTACCAACATGGTACTGTGTTACTTAGTGCCCAGACACAGCCCTCCTACCAGCATGGTACTGTGTTACTTAGTGCCCAGCCACAGCCCTCCCACCAGCATGGTACTGTGTTCCTTAGTGCCCAGCCACAGCCCTCCTACCAGCATGGTACTGTGTTACTTAGTGCCCAAACCCAGCCCTCCTACCAGCATGGTACTGTGTTACTTAGTGCCCAAACCCAGCCTTCCTACCAGCATGGTACTGTGTTACTTAGTGCCCAGCCACAGCCCTCCTACCAGCATGGTACTGTGTTACTTAGTGCCCAGCCACAGCCCTCCTACCAGCATGGTACTGTGTTACTTAGTGCCCAAACCCAGCCCTCCTACCAGCATGGTACTGTGTTACTTAGTGCCCAGCCACAGCCCTCCTACCAGCATGGTAGTGTGTTACTTAGTGCCCAGCCACAGCCCTCCTACCAGCATTGTACTGTGTTACTTAGTGTCCAGCTCTCCTACCAGCATGGTACTGTGTTACTTAGTGCCCAAACCCATCCTTCCTACCAGCATGGTACTGTGTTACTTAGTGCCCAGCCACAGCCCTCCTACCAGCATGGTACTGTGTTACTTAGTGCCCAAACCCAACCCTCCTATCAGCATGGTACTGTGTTACTTAGTGCCCAAACCCAGCCCTCCTACCAGCATGGTACTGTGTTACTTAGTGCCCAGCCACAGCCCTCCTACCAGCATGGTACTGTGTTACTTAGTGCCCAAACCCAGCCCTCCTACCAGCATGGTACTGTGTTACTTAGTGCCCAGCCACAGCCCTCCTACCAGCATGGTACTGTGTTACTTAGTGCCCAAACCCAGCCCTCCTACCAGCATGGTACTGTGTTACTTAGTGCCCAGCCCCAGCCCTCCTACCAGCATGGTACTGTGTTACTTAGTTCCCAGCCCACCTACCAGCATGGTACTGTGTTACTTAGTGCCCAGTCCTCCTACCAGCATGGTACTGTGTTACTTAGTGCCCAGCCCACCTACCAGCATGGTACTGTGTTACTTAGTGCCCAGTCCTCCTACCAGCATGGTACTGTGTTACTTAGTGCCCAGCCCTCCTACCAGTATGGTACTGTGTTACTTAGTGCCCAGCCACAGCCCTCCTACCAGCATGGTACTGTGTTACTTAGTGCCCAAACCCAGCCCTCCTACCAGCATGGTACTGTGTTACTTAGTGCCTAGCCACAGCCCTCCTACCAGCATGGTACTGTGTTACTTAGTGCCCAAACCCAGCCCTCCTACCAGCATGGTACTGTGTTACTTAGTGCCCAGCCCCAGCCCTCCTACCAGCATGGTACTGTGTTACTTAGTGCCCAGCCCCAGCCCTCCTACCAGCATGGTACTGTGTTACTTAGTTCCCAGCCCACCTACCAGCATGGTACTGTGTTACTTAGTGCCCAGTCCTCCTACCAGCATGGTACTGTGTTACTTAGTGCCCAAACCCAGCCTTCCTTCCAGCATGGTACTGTGTTACTTAGTGCCCAGCCCACCTACCAGCATGGTACTGTGTTACTTAGTGCCCAGCCACAGCCCTCCTACCAGCATGGTACTGTGTTACTTAGTGCCCAGCCAAAGCCCTCCTACCAGCATGGTACTGTGTTACTTAGTGCCCAGCCACAGCCCTCCTACCAGCATGGTACTGTGTTACTTAGTGCCCAAACCCAGCCCTCCTACCAGCATGGTACTGTGTTACTTAGTGCCCAGCCACAGCCCTCCTACCAGCATGGTACTGTGTTACTTAGTGCCCAGCCACAGCCCTCCTACCAGCATGGTACTGTGTTACTTAGTGCCCAGCCCACCTACCAGCATGGTACTGTGTTACTTAGTGCCCAGCCACAGCCCTCCTACCAGCATGGTACTGTGTTACTTAGTGCCCAGCCACAGCCCTCCTACCAGCATGGTACTGTGTTACTTAGTGCCCAGCCCTCCTACCAGCATGGTACTGTGTTACTTAGTGCCCAGCCACAGCCCTCCTACCAGCATGGTACTGTGTTACTTAGTGCCCAAACCCAGCCCTCCTACCAGCATGGTACTGTGTTACTTAGTGCCCAGCCCACCAACCAGCATGGTACTGTGTTACTTAGTGCCCAGCCCACCAACCAGCATGGTACTGTGATACTTAGTGCCCAGCCTCCCTCTCACTGTCTTCCCTGGTGCTATTAAGAGAGTCTTCTGTCTTGACAGTGGGTACAATAATCTGGATTGTCCAGTAAAGGACTGTGCAGTGATGAGTCATTACAAATTGTAGGGATCTACCAATATAGGATTGATTCTTGGCTGAAACAATAACAGATATTTCATACCGATATGGCAAAAAAAACAAGTTTGCACATTAGCAAGCAAAGGACACTGATTCATTCATATTAGTTGTGACCTTCATTGTATTAAAGGAACTTATTTAGTCCTTCCCATTGAATAGTATTACTGTACCTCGGCATCAGCATCACAGTGTTTTCTCTTCTGTTCTTCTCTGGATCAGATCCTCTCTGTTTCATCCTGTGGATCCACAGTGATTTACTGTCACTTCCTACTATAATGACCTTTCTCCTCCACGTCTTCAGGGCATGTTGCACTTCTCCTTCTCCTCGTCTTGAAGGCACATTGCTTTTGTGTTTTCTCTCTGTCCCCTCTCTCTGTCATCCTCTCTCTCCTTCTTCATCCCCCCACCTCTGACCCTGTCTCACCTGCCCCTCCTGCACTGACCCTGTCTCTTCTGCACTGACGCTGTCTCTCCTGCACTGACCCTGTCTCTCCTGCACTGACGCTGTCTCTCCTGCACTGACGCTGTCTCTCCTGCACTGACCCTGTCTCTCCTGCACTGACCCTGTCTCTCCTGCACTGACCCTGTCTCTCCTGCACTGACCCTGTCTCTCCTGCACTGACGCTGTCTCTCCTGCACTGACGCTGTCTCTCCTGCACTGACCCTGTCTCTCCTGCACTGACCCTGTCTCTCCTGCACTGACCCTGTCTCTCCTGCACTGACCCTGTCTCTCCTGCACTGACCCTGTCTCTCCTGCACTGACCCTGTCTCCCCTGCACTGACCCTGTCTCTCCTGCACTGACCCTGTCTCTCCTGCACTGACCCTGTCTCTCCTGCACTGACCCTGTCTCTTTTTCTTGCTCTCTGTTTATTTTCTGCAGTCTCCTGTGACCTCTCAGGCTATTCGGCCATGTCCTCCTCCTGTCCAGGCCAAGATGGTGCTGTCTCCCACTCCTAGCCCTGTCCTCCAGATCTCCTCCTCCCCTGCGCCACCTTCTGTGAGCAGACTCTCCACTACAGAACTTGCCATCTCTCCATCCTTCCATCCCTGTCAGACCCTCCTCTTCTACCCATCCCTCCATCCTGTTCCTCTTCTATCTTCTCCTCTTCCTCCTCCTCCTCCTCCTCCTCACCTTTTTACCAACACAAACCTAGAAGTTTATCTAATCTGGGGGCATCCCATTTGACCCTTTTAACAGAATAGAGAAATAATTATTCAATGATATATTCATTCAAAATTAAATTATTTGTGTATAGCTTGCACTTTACATAGTTTTGTCCAAGACCAGTGGGGGAACACAGGTGGGGGATTACTGGTATGTTTAAGGTTTTCTAGTCAGGTACATCATTATTGGGAGGAGCTGTTTTGCTTGAATGTCCCCCAGTCCCCTCTCCTCGCCTCTTCTCTGTTCAGCAATGTCCACAGAAGTCAGGACACCCGATGTGACAGGAGCGCCATGCTGTTTCCCTCCTGTTCTCTGTGGCCTTGCTGGAAGCTCCCTTCACGTCCTGTTTATCTCTCTGTCTGCTCCTTGCTCTTCCAGAAGGGCCCCATGGCTCCGGTTGTGGCAGTGACGGCTCCCCAACAGGCCCCCGTGGTAATGGCCCCCCAGGCCCAGGTCCAGGCTGGGGCCCAGGCCGCCTCGCAGCCAGCCCTGCCCCAGCAGACCAGCGCCCCTGTAGCCCCAGGAGCCTCTGTCATCTCCCAGGTCTGCACTCTGCTCTGCTCCAGTCTGCCGGCCTCCTCTGGGCTGGTTAGGCTCCTCAACCCCCAGTGCTGTCACAGCTGCCAGCTGGCTGGCTGTGTCACCACCATGGCCATGACCCCACACAGCTGGGCATAGTGGCAGAGCCTCACACACAAACACATGTACATACACTAACACAATCTTCCCCGGTGTCCTCTCCGATCCCCAAACACGGAACGATAGTGTCCTACATATTTATTGATAAAATCATATCTTTACATGCTTATTTTGCCATTTCCTAGGAGATGCAGGAGAATGTGAAGAAGTGTAAGAACTTCTTGGCCACCCTGATAAAGCTGGCTTCCCACAACTCTCCGTCACCTGAGACCTCCAAAAATGTCAAGTCACTGGTCCAGGATCTACTGGTGAGTCTCACTACCGTAACTCATTATTTTACCTCTACATTACCACATCATTACATTGTTTCTACATTATCTCTACATTACTGTGTTATCAACAGAGAAACATGGAATGCTACTTTCTTTGCCCTACACTCTTAGAAAAAAAGGTACTATATAGAACCGAAAAGGGTTCTTTGTTCACATAAGAGAACCCTTTGAAGAATGATTTTTGGTTCCAGGTAGAACCCTTTTGATTCTAGGTAGAGTCCTTTACACAGAGGTTATACATGGAACCCAAAATAATTCTACCTGGAACCAAAAAGGCTTCTACCTGGAACCAAAAAGGGTTCTCCTATGGGGAGCCAAATAACTATTTTGGAACCCTTTTTTCTAAAAGTGGAGGAAGAATATTTCTGACATTGACAGGTTGTGTGATGTAATGTATTTCTTCATCTGTAGATGGCATCATTAAACTCTAACATGATCCAGAGTGATGCTGTTGTTTAGGACATTATTTATTCAGAGTTGTTAATGAGATGTATCCCAGGGGGATGTTAAAATGTAAATCAATATGAACACCGTCATTGAGGTGATTTCACCTCATCTCAATGTGCTCAGAAATCACATTGCACATCGCCTCAATCACATGCTCTGCTCTCTGTTGTACAAGTGTGTCACATCACATAACAAGAAGCTGACGGTGTTAATAAACCTCCCTCTCTTCTCCTGCTCACAGGATGCTAAGATTGAGCCTGAGGAGTTCACCAACAGACTGCAGTCAGAGCTCAAGTCGTCTCCTCAGCCCTACCTGGTCCCCTTCCTCAAGGTTTGTACTGTATCTACTCAGGATACATTTGGACACTCCTCGTCATGGATGTAAAAGCATTGGGAGTTTCTACCATTGTAAAATCAATGTAAGAAAGTGTGCAAGTGTAACCTTCAGGAGAAAGGTGGAGAACGTAAAACAGCCAGAGTGGCAGTGGAGAGGCCAGCCCATGTGACCCAGGCAGGGGCCGCTCCCCTGGCCTGACTTCAGACTGTGTGTGACAGTGGCCCCTGCAGCTGTCTGTGCCAGTAGCCAGCAGGCCTCTCCAGCCATTCGTGATGAGTGTCACATCATGCCACTGCCACCCAGCCTTCCCTCCCTGAGCAGAGCAGAGCCAGCCAGCCACAAACACAGTCATGTTGTCATGCAATGTTAGGACGTTTACATCAAAATATGCCACAGACCAAACATTTTTCAGGTCTACTGCTGGAGTGTTTGTCCCAAATGTTTGGCTAATGGATGAGCACTTGTCCATTGAGCATACATGTCAAGTATAATACACGTCATTTTAATATTCACGATATGGGACAATTATTTGTTATAATGATATCTATATTTGTACAACAATGTAATAATAATTTGCACATTTGCTAATTTAGAATATATAAAAACATTTAATGGCTTGTTTCTACTATGTAAGGTATGTTAATACCCCTGTTGTGTGTGATCTGCCCGGCAACAGAAAAGCCTCCCGGCCCTGCGGCTGTCTCTGCTCAACATTCAGCATTCCCTGATCCAGCCTCTGCCGCAGGCCAAAGCCACCCCCACCCCCACCACAGGCACCAGCTCTGCCATCATGGCCGTCCCAGCTGTCCGCGGCCGCCTCCCCAACAGCGTCAGCACCACGGGGGCCAGTGTCGGGGCCCAGGGACACATAGCTGCCCTGGTAGGTACAGTACACTCACAGTCATAGCTGTCTCTACACTCACACTTCCAGTCACAGAGATCAGCCACAGTCATACAGTCCACTGGCCCAAACATAGATGACCCCTGGTTATGACTCCCTGTGGAAGTATTAGAACTAATAGAACATGTTTTGGCCTCGGTTCTGTTGTTAAGGTTGATGATACTGTAATAATCTGATACTTATCAGTGGAGTAAATAAGTGTTTATTCTAGATTTCCAGAGTTTTGATTGCGTCTTCACTAAATCCAAGGTCATTTGTCTTGGTATGTACCTAAGCACCAAAGGAGTAATGAGTAAGGCTCCCCAGGCCCCAGTAGTAGAGATGTGTCTCCCAGTGCTCAGAGACTGAGACAGAGCTGGATGTGGTCCAGTGGGGAACAGCTTCACTGACAGGCTAGGCCAGCACACCACTGACCATACAGAGGCTTAGCCAAGGCAGCTGGCCACGGGGCTGGATCACTGCACTCCCATGGGGTCTGTGTGTGTGTACGTTTGGTGTGTGTGTATGTGTGTACGTTTGGTGTGTGTGTGTACATTAGGTGTGTGTGTTTGTGTGTGTGTGTGTATGGCTATGCCTGTGCCCAGCGGTGTGTGTGTATACACATGTGAGTCAATGGAGCGCAGTGCTGGCTCACAGAGGAGAGGCCTCCATGGAGACCCGCTGGCATCCGATGCTGGCGGGGACATCCCCTCTCTGAGGACAGACTGGCAGGGTAGCCTGGGCTGAGGCACAGGGCTGGGTGGTGGTGCCCTCCGCACCACTCATTTGCTGCTGCTGGTTGGGAGGGTCGCGGGTGAGGGGAGGTAACTAGGTCATAGCTGGGTCAGTTTGAGAGCTGCTGTGTGTGGCTGCAGCTGTACAGCAGTTACTGTAGTGGAGCACTGTCACAGAGGAGAGGAGATGGACTCTGACTCTGCTCTGCCACCCCCCCACACATACACACACACAAACACAAACAAACAAACAAACAAACACAGGGCTCTGCTCTCCCACCAGACTATTGGCTGATCCTGTGTCAACTCAATCACCAATGGTCTGACATTCATAGCAGTTGTAATTACTAGACTGTAGCTCCTGGTATAACACCAGTCTGAAGCTAACACTTGGTTCAGGTTTTGGAACCAGGGAACCCTGTATGTTCTTTATAGTGTGTTCCTAAAACAACCCCAAAAATGTCCCCACTTTTCGATTCTGGAACTTACTTGTGATTTTCTCAAACTGTGTTTGCCAGAGGTGCTACCTTCTCTATTCTGGCTGCTGAATATATTTTCCTCTTTGAGGCCCTGCAGGGAATCTCTGGGAGAAATGGCCTCTATCTTTTTCAACCCTTGAACAGTAATATAGCATGTGTCAGGGAATGGAAAACAAGGCTAAAAAATATGCAGTGAGAAGCAAACTGGTGTGAATGGATGGCTGTGCCTCAGGCCTGTCCCACAGCTAGGCTGCATGCTAGGAAGGAAGTGGCTCTATTAGCGCAGAAGCAAGCCCCCCTCTCCTCTCCTCTTCTCCTCTCCTCCACTTCCCTCTCCTCTCTTCCACTTCCCTCTCCTCTCCTCCACTTCCCTCTCCTCCACTTCCCTCTCCTCTCCTCCACTTCCCTCTCCTCTCCTCCACTTCCCTCTCATCTCCTCCACTTCCCTCTCCTCCACTTCCCTCTCCTCTCCTCCACTTCCCTCTCATCTCCTCCACTTCCCTCTCCTCCACTTCCCTCTCCAATCTTCCACTTCCCTCTCCTCCACTTTCCTCTCCTCTCCTCCACTTCCCTCTCCTCCACTTCCCTCTCCTCTCCTCCACTTCCCTCTCCTCCACTTCCCTCTCCTCTCCTACACTTTCCTCTCCTCTCCTCCACTTCCCTCTCCTCTCCTCCACTTCCCTCTCTTCCACTTTCCTCTCCTCTCCTCCACTTCCCTCTCCTCTCCTCCACTTCCCTCTCCTCTCCTCCACTTCCCTCTCTTCCACTTTCCTCTCCTCTCCTCCACTTCCCTCTCCTCCACTTCCCTCTCCTCCACTTCCCTCTCCTCTCCTCCACTTCCCTCTCCTCTCCTCCACTTCCCTCTCCTCTCTTCCACTTCCCTCTCCTCTCCTCCACTTCCCTCTCCTCCACTTCCCTCTCCTCTCCTCCACTTCCCTCTCCTCTCCTCCACTTCCCTCTCATCTCCTCCACTTCCCTCTCCTCCACTTCCCTCTCCTCCACTTCCCTCTCCTCCACTTCCCTCTCCAATCCTCCACTTCCCTCTCCTCCACTTTCCTCTCCTCTCCTCCACTTCCCTCTCCTCCACTTCCCTCTCCTCTCCTCCACTTCCCTCTCCTCCACTTCCCTCTCCTCTCCTCCACTTTCCTCTCCTCTCCTCCACTTCCCTCTCCTCCACTTCCCTCTCCTCTCCTCCACTTCCCTCTCTTC